>NC_056739.1:1388935758-1389235758 GCF_019279795.1 Protopterus annectens
CAAGGTAGAGCTAGGGCAAATCCACTCCATCAACTAATGATGAACCTCATTACATGCAGAGAGTATTCATAATGAGGAAGCAGCCGCCCGCCATTCCATCTTTTAACATAACTCCCTAACATATGTGAACATTGTGGCTTCTCTTCTGACCATTCAGCTCAAATGCAACTTTACAGGTAGTGATTGAAGTCAAAAGTTACAACTGGCAGTAAAAAGTAGAAGATAAAAATAATACTCCTTCCCAAGTTGTCACACATCTAGCAAGTCACATAAAATTAGACTATATTATAATATGTACAATCATATGTCTGTCTAATATGCTGCACAAAGCCTACTACAACCTAACTATAACTATTCATTTTTGCATTTTTTTACTAAAACTCATATTTAATTGACAATTTTATTGTGTAAACACCTATTTTTATTCAGAATATTTAGCAGGCTAACCCATTTGGAAATATGTAAAAAGCTACAATTATCAATGTGAAAATAAATCTACATTACAGGCACTTTTATGCTTTCCATACAAAGTCTTAAAATATTATAAAGCTTATTTGTTCGGTAAACCTGAAATACTATATATATAATGATGTACATGCATACAACCAAGAAATGCACACTGTACAATCATGAATTAAAGCAATGTTATTATATTGTGAATGCAAGGAATGTAAATTGACAATACATGTTTAAGCATAAACAACAGACTTGTAATGGTACAGAAAGTAACAAAATGTAGGTGATGTGAAAAAAAAAACAAGCTCAATGCATCTTTATACTTCTCATCTGTAAAAGCTCTGTGTTTCTGACAGTATTACAGACATTATACATGAAGGGTTTGTTTGCATCACAGATACCAAACAGTGCCATTCATAAAATTAAAATGTTACCAAACAGGAGCTATACATGCAAATATTTTAAATTAAATATTTCCATATCCATTAGGAAATCAAATAAATAGCTGTGTAAGAATAATTTTAATACTATACTATTTTACCAGTGTAGTCATCCAAGGTTTAGAACTGTTGTAAGACTTAGTATTGCATGCATGCTAATAATGGAATTACAAACTGTCCTGCTCAAATGGACAAAACCTATTTTATATGATATAAAAAAACTGTAAAAGGTAAACAAGATACAAAACAGCACATACTATTACAACACAGAAAAAAACTTAGAAAGAGTTAAGACACGCTCATTTTCAACTGCCTCATCAATATTAGAAGAGAACTTGATCTGCAACATGTTCGAAAATGTCACATAAAACAACATTACAGAATGGCTAACGTTCTCTGTTTCCAGTATAAAATGAGAATCCAGTTTTCTAAACGTACCATCAAAAGCATACTTGAAAGATGCAGAATTGAGTGCAAAATTAAGAGAGTCCGACTGTACAAAGGCAGTATCAGCCTGAACTCTCAGCACATGGCAGTCTAATGCACAAAGAAAAGGATACTGCTGCATCTTTAGGGTTTTCCCATAGAGGATTACCCTACACTCCATAAAAGCTGCTGCAAATGAGACAGCCTTCCCGAGGTCTCAGAGGATGACTTTTTCCTCCTTTCAGGTCACCCAGTCATGCACTAGGAAGACAACCCTCCAAAATAACTTGTCCCTCCCCCGGAGTCCACAACCTACCTTTGTTCTGGCAATGCAGATAACTGACAAGCCTTGAGAACATGAGGAATCTGGAGCAGCCGTAAGGTTTCAGGCAAACCACAAGTTGACAAGAAGGAATAACAGAAGAGCCTTGAAAGAAACTCTGAACTAGCAGACACTTGGTAGCACCAAGAGAGTATTTACCGCACTGTTTTTAGAAGAGTGAGTACACCTCTGCTCTTCACATCTGTAAGTGGTGTCATTTCTTTTTAATTCATGGCTGGCATACCAAACAGACTGCACAAGCTCACTGTTTTTGGTAATGGAAGACGAAAAAGACAAAAATCAGTGTTTAATTACAATGGCTAAGTCGTTGGTGAGCAGTGTTATGAGTGACACAGGTTCCAGCCTAAATCAACATTCTTACCTTAATGTTTCTAGTAAAAGGTTCCAGAAAACATAACTCAGAAAAAAGCATGTGCAGCTGTTTCTCAGAGAATCAGTCAGTTTGTTTTAAGCCCATAAAAAAGTAACAGATAGCAGTGATTTAAATATCCAAAGAAATACAGCACAGTCTGAACAGCATGGTACAGAGCAGGTTTGTATATACATAGCCTGGTGCACAGAAAGAAAAGAAAGAAAGAGGGGAAAAAAAGAGTTCTTTAGGATTTATTTGACACTTATTTTCCGGGAAGCCTTTTGTGGAGTTGTGTCGTTTGTTTCTTATTGTCTGAGAAGCAGTTAGAAGCTTCTCCCTAAGGGGGCCCCTCAGCCCCTGGCTCGACTGCTTTGACAGGGAGGTAACCATATTAGGATGTGTATGGTAAAGTAAACAATAACATAGTTGCAATGAAATGGAAATTTTTTTTCAGCTAATGGTGTTGTGTCAGTCTTGTTTTCAAGCCTTTCCCACTGCAGTTTTTTTTTAACTAAAACAGGCTGTGTTTATGAAAACAGAACTCTACCAGCTCCCAAGACCTTTCACTACAAGATTCCTAAGAATGCTTTTAATGTTGAAAAAAGTAAAGCATGACATTCCAAGTGCAGAGCTGTCACTTTCAGTAGCTGAAAGGCTGATTATGGTGCTTGCTATACAATACTTTAATTAACTCACCTCTTTATACACACATCTAGACTGCTACCAATACCGGATGTGCAAATATTTAAATACATACACGCTAGACATTTGTGCTTGCTTAAAGTATACCTAGTAATCATAAAAGAGTTGCTCATAAGTAAATGCTGATATGGCCGGAAAAAAAAGTCCAACACTACAAGACAGCTGTGTTATGAAAGTGCAAGTACTTCTAAAATAGCATAAAAACTTGTCATTACCTGTATTTTGTTCAATTATTCTCATTAAAATAATCTACATTTTAATAAAAGGATCTTTTAATGCAGTCGTATCATCTGTAGACTGCTTTCCATGAAAGTTGTATAGTAATGTTGAGTGCCTGAAGGGGCGGTCTGTGGAGTCTAAACCATGTTTCCTACTAACAAAGAGTGAAATCTGATCTACTTGTCTAAATTAAGCAGTCACTTCCAAGGCTACAAATATAAACTGCTGTTGCTAAAATAACTTCTTCAGCCATCTGGCCCCTACAGACATCTTGCAATTTCAAAATCCCCTGCTGGCAAGTTTATAATGCATTAAGTTAAATTCACCTGCACATCTTACAGCTTAATAAAATAACAATTATATTAACGTGAACAGTCAACAGTCAATTTTAGAAGGCATGGATTCTAGCTCTTCAGTACTATAGAAACTTTTTTTTTTGTTTGACTGTTTTGAGTTATTGAGACTTCATTTCAGCTGGTATATGTCTACACTGCATTGGCAGAACAGTAAAAACAACAGATATACACATCAAAATCAATAAATCACACAAACCAGCAGTTCAAAAGTTCAAAGGCATGATGGTCAGTTTGCCACATCTTAGCACTCAACCAATAATAACTGTACTCCATCAGTCTTCTTTCAGTAGACAACTTCATGGCATCATTTTCATTAGACTGTCTCGCTGAAAATTGCTAGCTATTTATTTATACAGTATAATACATTTGCCATTTTATCTGCTAGTCAAAGCCTTAGGAAATGTATTAAAACAATACTTAATCTTTTATCCGGAAGTAAATAAACAGCCAAATTAAATACACAGTAATTCATTTTCTGCTGCATCTACATTCAGTCTACCTCAGTGCATAAGGCACCAGCAGTACAGAATAAAATGACTGGACAGACTCAGTTGAAGTACACAGAAAACAGATAATCCAAAATGGAAGGGTTATGACATTAACTGTTTCAAATCGTGCAATGTTTGCTATTGAGCTACCTCATTACTTTTTTTGTTTTGTTTTGCTTTTAAAGACTTGACAACTTCTTTCTATAACTTTTTAAACTGTGAGTACTGCATTAGTAAATGTCAAAAGAAAGCTGCAGCTTTGTGAATCAACAGTTATAAAGTATCATCATCATATATATATATATATATTTGCCCTTCCATATGTAAATGAGAATTCTACTTACATTTTATTTTTTAAAGTTATATTTAAGTAGTAAGACAACTTTAACAGCATAATAGTAGTATTTAAAACTAGCATACTTTTTTGCCAAATACAAGTTTCAATAATAAGAGGCCGGATGCAAAATTGAAGTTTAACAAAATCAGCAAATAAAATAACTGGTAAATTGCTTTTTTATGTGACACCCCCCCCCCCCCCCCCACTATAAATCTCAGTTGCAATCTGTTAACCGATGACCACACTCTTTATGTATTTAAGCCCAACTATTCACTATGTTTAAAGGCTTTGCATTCAGTTAGAAACAACTTGTGACAATGTGAACACTCCCATGAAACAGATAATTTATAAAAACATGCTGCTAAAAAGCCAGAGTTATTCTGTAATATTACTACTGTTTTCCAAACATGTGGTATAAAACAACCAGTGCCTCTATTTACTCACTAAAGAAATGTCCACCAAAGGAAGCCCAAGCTATTATTTAATGAATGAAGTCACTGTAACCTTATACTTAATTTTTAGTCTAACCAATGAAACATATTTATAATCCTACATCTGCAGTTAACGCCAAGTGAAATACAAACTGGGCTGCTACACTCTAACATGCTATGGCAAATGTACTTTTCTTTACTGCAAAGGTCATGACTTCACATAAGCAAAGAATCATGAGAGTTAGTAGACTCTGGTTTGTACAACCAACAAACGTGATATTTTTTTCATTTTTGATGCTGCAAGTCTCTCTTCCCAAACTATTTCTTGTGACTTAGAAACACTTCTAAACTACAAAAACATGTGGACACCTGCTATGTAATGAAGCCTTCTTAACCATATTACTACATGAACGTAAAGTTTATTAAGGGTAGTAGTACTAATTTAATACATAACTGCCAAAGAGTAACATCACAAAGCTGTATGGTTTTAGTATGCCATGCGCACTGAATTATGATCTCTGTAGTACAGTTAGGCAGAATTTTATATTGGGGCAGGATATAGTGAAGAAACTTCACTTGCCCTTAAAAGTCACATACATCTATAGCTGTAAAATACACATATATGTGTGTGTGTGTGTGTGTTTGTGTCTATATATATATATATATATATATATATACACACACACACACACACACACATCTATAGCTGTAAAATACATATATGTGTGTGTGTGTCTATACATACATATATATATATATATATATATATATATATACACACACACACACCTGTGAAGCACATATACATACATATATATATATATATATATATATATATATATATATATATATATATATATATATATATGGTAAAAAATAGCTGCTATATTTAGTGTCTCGATAATAGCAATAAAATTTGTTAGTTAAAAAATGGCAAGACACCTTGGCAGAGCAACTGTCACTATTCCAGTTTCAGTTCTTTACTTACAGTTAATGGAAAGCAAATTTGAAATAAGCGCCTCAGACAGTTGAAGGTAACCATCCAAATTGATAGCCAAAAACAAGTTTATGTTGAACAATAACTGTCTGTTAAGATAGCAGTTGTTAAAGTTTCACGTCTTCTGCAAACGGTTTGCTGTAAAATAATCGGCAAAACACACTGGCTGTTTAAATCCCAGTAAATTTTCTTGAATTAACAGGTCGGTCTTCACCTCACCAAACAGAAACTTGTTCCACAATAAAACAGCGCAATCCATTATATGTTGAAATTCGGTCTTCACCTCATTACAAGTTGAAACAGCTATCCAAAATACACTTTAGAAGAAACCACAACGATGTAGTCTTGTGAACACGAACACTTTATTGACAAAGAAACTGGCAAGCGCTTTCACCTTATAGGCTTCCTCAGGCCAAACTTATCACAGAGCTTTTAACATTTATATATATATATATATATATATATATATATATATATATATATATATATATACTTTAGATCTGTGTGACATCACTTCCCTTGTGCTTAACTCACATTCAAACATTTAAAGCAACACTAACTATATAAAAATGTATATAAAATACAAAGTATAAAATTGGTCGACTGTGATCAGTTCAACATATACTACTTAAAACCAGTTATATAAAATAAAAAATAAAAATATAAACATGAATGTCATGCTTTCATTCTAAGTTTAAACACCCACTCGTGCTAGGATTAATTATTTAAGATAACATCAAATAAGCGTTTTTTTTTTTAAATAGGAGCCTACTATTAAACTTATTCCAAGTAAAAATAACTGTGCTAAGCAAACTCAAGCATATAAAACCATTCAATATTAATGGATAGATGGCTAAAATACATCTCTAGGCATATCATGGCAGTACAAGCCCTGCGTTCTAAGTTGCATTTTAGAAAATATAAAGCTTGATAATTATCAGGACTAACATTAAAAACTTCAGTCGAACATGTATTAAATACCAAGATTCAAATAAAGGCACTTCAGTCAAACATATATTAAATACCCAAATTCAAGTGAAAACTCTTGATTGTGCTTCTAAAAAGAAAAACAAAAATAGTTTGCTGGAAATAGCTTATAAAGCAGTATCTAGATTCTAGGATATATTTCATGAATGAAATAATACAACTTCCATTAAAACTAAAATAGCAGCATCAATCGCTCTTATGTTAGATACACAAATTCAAATAGGAGCATACACGTGTGCTTCAAAACGTCTTACAAAAATCTGAAGACTAAATTGCAAACATGAACAGCTAATCCCTGTTAAACATGTGTTTTATGGTAAATAGTATAGATTCACTGGGTCAACATAAAATGAACCTGGTAACCTCAACTTCAGCATGATTAGAGCTAGTGCAAAGTATAAGGTGTGTCTGTTGTTGTTAGTGACAAGACGCAACTTCAAGATTACATTTTCCTTGTACTATATAATAGTAGGGCTCCTATTTGAATTTGTGTATCTAACATAAGAGCGATTGATGCTGCTATTTTAGTTTTAATGGAAGTTGTATTATTTCATTCATGAAATATATCCTAGAATCTAGATACTGCTTTATAAGCTATTTCCAGCGAACTATTTTTGTTTTTCTTTTTAGAAGCACAATCAAGTGTTTTCACTTGAATTTGGGTATCTAATATATGTTCGACTGAAGTGCCTTTATTTGAATCTGGGTATTTAATACATGTTCGACTGAAGTTTTTAATGTTAGTCCTGATAATTATCAAGCTTTACATTTTCTAAAATGCAACTTAGAGCGCAGGGCTTGTATTAATATGATATGCCTAGAGATGTATTTTAGCCATCTATCCATTAATACTGAATGGTTTTATATGCTTGAGTTTGCTTAGCACAGTTATTTTTACTTGGCATAAGTTTAATAGTAGGCTCCTATTTAAAAAAAAAAAAAAACGCTTATTTGATGTTATCTTAAATAATTAATCCTAGCACATGAGTGAGTGTTTAAACTTAGAATGAAAGTATGACATTCATGTTTACATTTTTATTTTTTATTTTATATAACTGGTTTTAAGTAGTATATGTTGAACTGATCACAGTCGGACCAATTTTATACTTTGTATTTTACATACATTTTTATATAGTTAGTGTTGCTTTAAATGTTTGAATGTGAGTTAAGCACAAGGGAAGTGATGTCACACAGATCCAAAGTATATATATATATATATATATATATATATATATATATATATATATATATATATATATATATATGTTAAAAGCTCTGTGAAAAGTCTGGCCTGAGGAAGCCTATAAGGTGAAAGCGCTTGCCAGTTTCTTTGTCAATAAAGTGTTCGTGTTCACAAGACTACATCGTTGTGGTTCCTTCTAAAGGGCATTTTGGATAGATGTTTCCACTTGTAATGAGGTGAAGACCGAATTTCAACATATAACAGATTGCGCTGTTTTATTGTGGAACAAGTTTCTGTTTGGTGAGGTGAAGACCGACCTGTTAATTCAAGAAAATTTACTGGGATTTAAACAGCCAGTGTGTTTTGCCGATTATTTTACAGCAAACCGTTTGCAGAAGACGTGAAACTTTAACAACTGCTATCTTAACAGACAGTTATTGCTCAACATAAACTTGTTTTTGGCTATCAATTTGGATGGTTACCTTCAACTATCTGAGGCGCTTATTTCAAATTTGCTTTCCATTAACTGTAAGTAAAGAACTGAAACTGAAATAGTGAAAGTTGCTCTGCCAAGGTGTCTTGCCATTTTTTAACTAACAAATATATATATATATGGGTCTAGGACTATTCACTGAAAGCACATTTCACTGAAAGTCAAATGACTGTGCACAAATCACTGAAAGCTCAATTCACTGAAAACACAATTCACTAAAACACATTTCACTGAAAGTTATATATGGCCTTTTCCCCACTGTAGTGCGACCCTGGAGTTAGTATATACAGTAAGGAGGGGGGGTGTGGGGTTTGGATATATATTATGTTCAGAAAATAGTAATTTATTGGAATTGCAAGTATCCATGTATATAGTTAACACTCCCTTTACTATATACACACACACACACACACACACACACACACACACATGCATACATAGAAATATCTCACCACTAAATTAGGCAGCTTACTTCACATATGCAAGTTACTATTTTCAAAACATGATTTTTACAATCTTTAAACATTTTAAAAAGCAGTAAGTCACAACGTTTGCCAAATGCTGTAGCAGTTATCCTAAAAGGCTCCTAAGCAAGAGCAGCAGCAGCATCATAAGGGAAAAAGGAACTGCTTAAGCTAGAATGTTTGCAAAGCACTTTTTTACAGTGCTTAAATCAAAATATTTTACAGCTGCCTACAGATAATGAATGCCTCACTCATAGCCCTGCTTCAGTTATAGCATTCCAAATGATGTAATGCATCTACTCAAAAGTAGCAGTTTATATCAACCAAAAGGCTACAATGCACATCATGAAGTGGCTGACAGTGTATCATGAAAAAAAGGTCTTCCTAACAGACACATGCAGTTCAGTTTCTGCAATTTCATACAGCTTTAAATAAAGGCTGTGGTACCTTTCAAGCAAGTTACTTGAGTTTGCAGATTTAGTACAGAGCTAAAATGTGACTTCATTCCAAAAGATAAGCCTCATTCTGAGTTAATACAAGCCTAATACATAATGTTATCTTTTCCTACAGTGGGCATCTCTGAACATAAATGAAGCATTCACTGCAGCTAGTTTGCTGATAAGATAATCACAGGTCTTCATCATAACAAGGTGTCAGGAGTCATGTTCTTTACAGATAAAAAGAGAATACAACTAAATTGGGAAATGCAGATCAGCACAGCAATTCTCCAAAAGTGGCAAACTGGTACCAAAGAGGTGTTCAAGGCAATGGGAAGTCCATTAAGTCCATTATTTTACTCATCTGACTAGTTTGTATAGTTTAAATGACAACAGTACCTAAAAAACTAAAAAAAAATGTTTTCATGACATTTTGAACTTTTCACTTCATCCATATAAATGGATTGTTTTAATTTGCTATACACTAAAATGGCATGAAGGGGCTGCCGTGTTCACATGACTGTTTTATAATCACGAATTTTACTGCCTTAATGTAATTTTATGGAACGTGCAAAATGCATGGGGTCCTACTTCACCAATGACATACAGTGAGATGGCAATCATTTCCTACTTTTTTGGTAAATTTTGTTTTTCTTTTGGCTTTTCCCAGTTAGGGGTCGCAACAGCGGAACTCCGGTCTGCTAATGATTGCCAGCAGATTTTTACGGTGCCGAGGTGCCAGCTTGACGCCCAACCTTCAACGAAGGCACGCCCATTCACGTATGTCTTTTGAACTCTACTCGACCGCGGGGAGGACATGCAGACTCCACACAGAAGGTGCTCCAGACGAGAATCGAACAGGAGAACCTCTTGCTGTGAGACGACAACGCTACCGCTGCACCACCGTGGCTTCCCCTGAAGAAATGTCATTGAAAAAGGTAAGTTGATGCTTTTGATACTGCCATCTACTTTTTTGGTAAATGACAGTATCAAAAGCATCAACCTACCTTTTTCAATGACATTTCTTCCTTCCTGTTTGTTAGCAGCCATCTCTTAACAACATTTAAGGTATAATAACTGAATATGTTAGACTGGAAATAGTAGATGAGTTAGCTCTTTTTTTAAACTGGAAATGTAGGTTCATGCTACAATTTTTATCTGAGCTATGAAGGCAGTCATTTACAACTAATATCAGCTGGGCTATCTACCATTTCACTCAACACATTTTTTTACTGGCCAACTGAAATTAGTGTCTCAGACCTCATACCACCCCCTGCTTAAAACTGATTTGCCTTAATCAAAGATCATTTATATAATGTAATTAATGCTGTGGTGTAGACCTGCAGGCTGATGTGTAATGAGACTTTAAAATCAAGTGCAGGGAGGAAGTCAACAGAGTAGTAATAGAAATCTTACTTTTTCTTTGCATGTGACACTCTTGTCAGATTATAAAGAAGGAAAAGCATTTTCTGATAAGAAAAACTTGACATGAGTGGAATTTCCTTTTCAGGTACATACAAAAGTTAAGCTTGAGACATCTGTTTTCATATTGTCTCAGAACTAATGCTTTAGACCATGCTAGCTGAGTTGAGTTGTGAAGCTGGTCAGTTGTTGGAGTGATACATACACACTGCGCTTAGTTTTAAGACTTGTACTGACTCTACAACAGGAATAAGTGATTTGGCTAAATCTTTTTTTTTCTTCAAGGTTGTATGTCTGAACTTTTCTACTTTTCTTGTATATATGATGGAATAGATGACTAGACAAATAAAGCAGATAACACAAGAATTCAAGGAGAAAAAGCCAAGCAGAAACCAGAAACAAACGAACACAGCAATTCTTGCATCACATTTTCTTTGCATGTGGCACTCTTGGTATTGCATTAAAGGAAGAAAATGCACAATCTGGTGAGAAAAAAAAATCAATTTTTAGGAGGGCTTCTTTGGACCTGGAAGTGGCTTTTCCAGCAAAATCAGACAGTTGAATTTTTGATGTATTTGTATTTAGTCTGCATTGTTTTACTGATTGATACTATTATCTTAAAACAATTCTTACTTAATCATCACATTTTAAATAATGGCATGAGCAGAAACACATTACTAGAAAAGAAAAAACATAGTCACAACTTTCTTTCACCCCAGTTTTACATAGATTGCACAGTTCCTGCCTTCCCTTTAATCTCACTCCTCTCTTTGACATTATTCTGCATGTATGGCTCCTATACATTAATTTCTATTTAATTTGATCCTTTCTTCTTCTTAAGATCCCAACTACAGTTCTCTCTGGTCCAGTATTTAATAGTTCAGTTACAGTCAGTTTACGTTTTGAGCATTATTTTTTTAGTAACTGCCTTTTTAGCAGTGAACAGCATTAAACTTAGTAAGGCTTTACTATGTCTAGCCAATACGGAACCTACATCTCAGCTTAAACAAATCATTTCCTTAGCTATAATCATTTGTTCCTCCAACCTTCTGACAAAATACTTTGTAGATTTTTTTTAAATATGCAACTCAATACATTCCCCAAAACATGTTTCCAATTAACCCTATCTTTCCCATCACACCGCCAGTATTTATTAATTACTCGAGGAAAAATTCTCTGAAGTCAGCTTTGGCATAAAAATACATAGACTAACACTTCCTAAACCTTTTGGACTTTGATGCATACTTGGAAGACATGCAGATATCCTCCCATTGTTCCTTTGAAAATTACCTTTCCATTCTCTTTTCTGAATATTTCCCAGCATTCCCTGATTAATTATTACAGTTATCATGCAGTACTTTATATGCCCTACTAATTAACCAATTTTAAACAGCAGCTTCTATTCTAATTGCAACTAAAAACTCTACCACAGCTTGTCTTTCACTATTCACTCCTTTATCCCTTCCTCTTTGCCTATACCCTGTTATCAATCCCTGGTAGAGAAGACAGTCTCTAAGCTGCAGTCCAAACTTCTGCTTAGCATCATCCCACTCTGTTACCTTTCTTTCAGTTATTAGCTCCCAATACCTTGGTTCCTTTGCTAATTTCCTCTAGTAAATTCCAGGCTTGCAATCATCCTTGTTGGTAAAATCTCCTGTCCTGGGTTGGCTTAGTTCTCAGAATACTTTCTGCTACTTTATGGCGGTTGTTATTCTGTTCATAATCCATTTTGCTTCCAACCTTTCAGTGAAATTCCTAATGTCCCCTTATCGATCATTCTCTTAAATTATTTCTTGTGTTAATACTATAGAAGACACTGCAGTTAAGGGTTCTGTGTCTGACAAACCTTTGCCATCTTTTGGTTTTGATGTTAGATGGAAAACCAGTTCAACAGCTATATGCCCTAGTACATGCAATTTACAAGGACATGTTTTTCCCTCTTTTCCATTACAGATAAAACAAGAAAGCATGAGGAACCACAGCCATTCACACAGCAGAGGTCGAACCGAAAGGAAATTGCAAACGGGAAAAGACAACAACCGATCCTTGAAGAAAATGTTTCCACAACAGGACATTGACTGATTTGGAATATTTCTTCTAGAATTTATTTTATCCATTGATGAGATATCAGTATTAGAGAAGAGGCTGTCCTTTATTCCAGCTCAGACAGTCGTACTGACACCATAATTGACTTGAAAATGTTTTTGCGCAATGTAAGCTTAAAACTCATGTTCATGGGCAATGATAATAGTTAAGAACAAAGTGTTTTAAAAAACCTAGTACCTTCATACCACCTATTCATCCTTTATTAGATGCATTTGGTAGTGACCACAACAGCAGATAAAGGCGGTCCAACAGTAATTATGAATAGGGAATATTGGTATGAATCCATGAAAACACTACACAATGAAACACAGACATATACTTTAATTGATTATGATACTATTAACATAATGAAAATTCATATTTTGGGTATGTTGGATGACTGTGTGGCTAATAAATTAATAACTACTGATTTATATTCTTATTTGAGAGTTGATGAGCACCTCATTACAATTATACAAGGTCTTCCTAAGATACATAAAGACCAAAACAGACCACCTTTTAGGCCAGCTGTTGCTGGCAGGAACTGGTGTACTGAACTATTATCGTTTTTTGTAGAGAAACATTTACGCCCTGTTGTTGATAAAAATATTTTTACCTTGAGGGACTCTAAACATTCTTACATTATTTGTTTCAGTTCAATAATGTTATTGGCATTGATATGCCTTATACATTCATGACCTTTGATGTCTAGTCACTGATCACCAAGATACCAAACCAACATGGCACTGAAACTCTGAAAATTATCTTGTAGAATTTAGTGATTATGACAACAAATGTATTTATTTGTTATGCCTATTTAAGGAGGTAATTCTAGAAAATAATGTATTTTGTTTGACAAATGTTACTTTCTACAGAATGATGGAGTGGGTGTGGGCACTTCAAGTGCCAATAACTACGCCAACATAGTTATGGCATGTTGGGAAGATCAAGCTATCATTAACTGTGAACGTTTTAAGGACATTGTTCTTTTTTATCGACGACCTGTTGATGACCTTTTCTTAATATGGAAAGGTGACACCGATGTATTAGACTTGCTTTTTGAACATCTTAATAATGTTACTACCTTTTTGAGATTCACTATGCAAAAGTCCCAATATGAAATACATTTTTTAGATGTAAATATTACTAGAATGTTAGAGGGGAATATAACAACAGGAATTTATAGGAAAGTCTGCCATAGAAATACATTCTTGCACAGATGTAGTAAGCATCGTGGGCATATTTTCCATGACATTGTAAAAGGACAAGAAATGGAAGTCTCTAGACTCCATGTTCATGATTATAACTTTAATGAGGAACTTTTTTTCATGAAAGAAACATTTTAAGAGAGAGGATATAGTTCTGAGGTCTGGAATATATTAGAAGAGGTCAAGCATTTAACAGAAAGCACCGCTAGACCTTATTTTTCTGATATGGGCATACCTATAAATGCCATTGATCAGCCAGGACAACTAAGAGTTTTACTGGTATGTCCTTACACTATAGTAGTAATTGCAGTGATACTGTTAAAATTATTAATAAACATTGGTCTGTGATAACTACTGATTCTTGGATCAAGGAAATAATAGGCGAGAAGACTATGTTTTGGTACAAAAATAAGAACTCTATTAAGAACATGATATGTTTTCTAAGAGATAATTATACATCTGACAGGATACCATTGAATTTAGCAGTGACACCATGTTATCTTGTAATTATTGCAGCCATATAATAACAACATCAGAATTTGTAAATCCTGATACTAAACAAATGTTTACGTTTAATGTTTCCACTAATTGTGGAACATTGTCACTTGGTTTACTTAGCAAGCTGCGTAATATGCAATGTGTTTTATTTTGGTAAATGTAATAGGTCTCTAAGAAGCCATATTAAAGAACATCTATATAATATTAGAACCTGTTTAAAAAGTAACGCGTTAGCTAAACATATTATGGACATTGCTAGCAACCATACATTTGGGTTTATGGTAGCTGACATAATTCAAGAGAACGATCAGAAAGGGGACATTAGGAATGTCACAGAAAGGTTGGAAGCAAAATGGATTATGAAGATGCAGTCACATAAAGGGAGGGGACTTCATGGTAGGATCACCTTCAAACCGTTTTTAAAGGCAAGAGGGTTGCGCTAATAGTAAATACAAATATATAATATAATATAATGTGAGAGGTTTAATGTTTATGTTTTATTTATTCTTTTCTCTTTTTTATTTATTTGCATTTATTATTTTTTATTTGTTTAATTATGTATGGTATAGTGAATTGAAAAGGAGATGGAATGAGACTAGATACATTACTGCACCTTTTCATCAATACTTGTTTGGGATTGGTTCATTGTTTGATACATTGTTTGAATAAAGTAGCTTTAGTTAGTTGTTAGTATTGGTCTGAAGAAGCACTAAGTGTATTGTGAAAGTGCTTACCGTTTTAACTTTACAATTAAATCTCTCTTTGAATTTTATGAGTTCTACAATCTTTTTACTGTTTAAACGCTGGACCGTATGTTGAGTTCACTCCTTGCTTGCATTTTGTTTGTTACATTTTTGAGTGAACCATTAATCTCTGGGCTCGCTGTACTTTTACTTGCTATATTTTAATATGCATATACTATCATCAATACATTTTTATGCCACTGGCAAAGGAACCAAGATATTGGGAGCAAATAACTACAAAGGGGAAAGGTAACAGAATCAGAAGAGGCTAAGAGGTCATTTGGACTGCAGGCTACAGGACTGCCTTTCCTATCAAGGGTTGATATCAAAGTACAGGCATGAGAAAGGGATAGAGGAATCCTAAGGGAAAGACCAGCTCTGGAAAAGTTACCATTGAGTCTAGAACAGAAGCTGCTGTTAAAAATGGGATAATTAGTAAGGCATATAAAATATTGCATGACAACTACAGGAATCAATAACAGCATGTTAGAAATGATTTGGAAGACAGACTGGATAAGCAATTTGCAAGTAAACAATTGGAGGACAAATCTTTGGTTCCCAAATATGCAACAAAGTCTGGAAGATTTAGGATTTTTGCTTGGGAGTATATGAAAAGGTATTTTTACCCTCACGCAGACTCTAAAGCATTTTTCTTCAGGTAGATGGCAAATGTTGGAGGTGTGACAGGGAAGAAAGTGATAACAGGGAACATATGTTTTGGGGGTGTAATGAGCTGATAGGTTCTAAAAATTCCCTACAGAGTACTGTGTCAAAAATATTGGGTGAGCAGATGGGTGTAGCTAAGGAAATGATTTTTCTGAGCTGGCTACAAGATCTGAATTGCCTAGACATAAGAATGCGCCTTGCTAAGTTTAATTCTGGTGGCTGCCGAAAAAGCAATTGCTAGAAAATGGAAATCAAATTTGAAATATTGAATGTTCTAACAGAAATAAAATAATTGGAAGTAGGATTTTTAGTAAAGGATAGGAGAAAATTACATAGAAAAAAAGGAAAATTGGGGGAACAATACATGCACAATAATGTTTTGAAGGAGGAATGAGATTTAAGGGAAGATAGGAATTGAGCAATTTATGTAATACTGGATTGGTGATAATTATACAAAAAGTATATGTGATTTATAATGTTTGTAACTTGGAATATGCACTGTTGATTGTCTGCTTTTATATAAATGTATGTTTGCCTATATCATAAGCGATAATTCTATAAAGGTATTAAATAAAAAAGGCACTTTTATGCCAACCCCCAAGCAGCCCAAGACTACAACATTATATTACTTACTTATCTTATTACAGTGTAAAGTCTGGACAAATTACATTTAAGAAGCATTCTCCCTCTTTAATATCACTAGTATTTATTTTATTTGCTTTTATTTTAAATGTTTTCTAGTGAAGAGCATTGATCTCCATGGATCTTTATCAGACTCTGCCCGGAAGCAGTGTCTGGTTAAGTGACTTCCTTAGAGTCACACAGCTGAGCAATGGCATAAATGGGAGTCAATGAAAGTTTTTAGTAATACTATACTGAACTGGTGTGTTACTATTATATAGGGATTTATGATGTAATATGCTCGGTTCTGAAGCATCTAAACATAATTAATAAATAAATTAAATACATATGTTTAGATAGTGCTGCTCTTTAATCAATCTCAAATTAGTTCTAACACACCTTTATGATTTACAAATCAATAAAAGTTAAACTAGAACAGAAAAAAAACAATGATGAAGACAATGCTCATGTACGGTTATGATTTATAACACTTCTGATTAGTCTGCTTACAACTCAGACAGAGATAGTCTTTAGATGTAAGGTATCGATGACAGTACACAAACTGACTTAAGTCCAGGATTCAGAAAGGTTACCACCAGTGATAATCCCATTTTACCTCTGGCGGTAACAATTTCTGATTCACAGACAGTCCTACAGCAGTGCTTACCTCGAAGAGATGCAGCCCTACTAAATATTTCTCATCAGACGAGACCATCAACATTTTAGAGTGAACATTAAATGAACTTTGAAAACTGATCCCCCTACACCCACATCATTGAATAATAAACACACGTAAACACACATGTACACTCACAAATTTAGTTTACAAAGCAAGAATCACACAGGTGGCCTACAGCAAATGCTAATAAGAGATTTCAAGGGAGAAGCATATGCTAATTATTCATGTGCACCTCCCCTACCAATGCTTGCAGTAAGGGCTTTATTTGGCTGACTAAGTCACAGAACTGCTCAGCTGTGTAAATCTTGACCACCAGCACCAGAAACTCAACCAAAAGCCATTATTTTCAATGAGCACATCTGAAGTGCCAAATTTAGTGGATAAGTAGTGTTGGTGTGCATGTGTGTGTGTGTGTGTGTGTGTGAATGTGTAAGTATGGGTAGAGGTAAAGGTATGAGTGATGTCAGGCGAGTGTGTGCATGACCAGGTGCATGTGTGCATACCTGGATGACTGCAGTAAGGAGGTTAATCAAGAGATAGGTAAAGTAGGTGCCTGTGCATGAGACATTGTGTTTGAGTGCGAACAAGCAAGGAGAGGTGTTTGATAAGCAGACAGACAGTGTGTATATGAGGGTGGGGGCTGCCATACCTTTTAATTCCCCATAGACTAAAAAGCAGTGGATGTAATGGGGGGACACTAGACAGCTGAGAAACTTTTTTTCATTTTAATCACCAGAAAAATGTCAGAACACAAAAGACATATGAGGGGGAATTAGACACCAGGGATTATTTATACATATTACTCTAATAAACCACTTAAAAGGTTAACAGATCAACAACTCCTGAATCCAGATCCATTTACTGAACAATATGTAAAGATCTTTAGTGTCTGACATTACTGAATGTAAGAGCCCTTGGCATACAAGGGCCATGCTCAAGACTTCTGGACAAAGCCTGGGGGAGAGCACCAGATAACAGCAGAATCTCTCTATAAATATTACTCTAATCTGCTTAAAAGGTTATTAGAACAGGTTGCATCACAGTGCATTGTATGAATAAGAATGAAACTCTGGCATTCTTGACTGATTGTAATCATGCTCAAGTTATGAGATAGAAAAAAGGGGCAACATCAGAGATATTCTGAAAATTTAGGGAGAGGTAAGAGGTATGACAACATTCCATGTATGTGTGTTGGAGGTGAATGAGGGAGGGTGCTTCTTCTAACATGAAGCATCAACCATCAGTTGTGATTACTGTAAAGGAAGCAGAAAAGGAAACGTTAACACCTGCAGTAATCACTAAGAGATTCATATAAATAAGCCAATAATGAAATATTTTCTCATTGCAGCTAGTGTGTCTCTAAATCTGAATCTCGGGTTTCTGTGATCATGCTATCAGGTTCATTTAGCAGCACTTCCATTTTTTCTTACATGTACTCCTTTGAAAGAATTCACCATACTAGGAAACCTACTTACCTAGCCCACGCGCCATGTATCAGTGCAAGAACTAAACAGTAGTCATACAGCTCCAACCATGTCACATTAAGAGTTACAACATACTAACAAGAAACATTAATGGGTGTGGTTTGACTGTTTTATCCTATTTCTTGTCTACAGTCAGCTATGAAAT
The DNA here is from genome assembly GCF_019279795.1 of Protopterus annectens. Classification (NCBI taxonomy): domain Eukaryota; kingdom Metazoa; phylum Chordata; order Ceratodontiformes; family Protopteridae; genus Protopterus; species Protopterus annectens. The sequence goes on from NC_056739.1 coordinate 1,388,954,421, forward strand.
GGTTTCCTCCACTTTTCATGAAGGAGTCAATACCATAACAGTCACTCCTGCACAAATACCTCCTCTCCCCAGTAAAAAAAACAGCTGTATTGGTGAGCTCATTAATCTCATTTCATTGCTGGCCTTCAGATGACCAAATCCATTTTCAAACATGCACTGCTGATACTGGCAAGCATAAATCCAGCTATGTACTGATGCATACAGTCTGAAGTCTACTGATGACAGACAAACACTACATTGCTTGCCATCAATACACCATACACTCGAAATGACACAAGATCCTCTGTTTTTATGAGGGTTACCTGCCATGACAGCTGACTGGATTAGTACATCCATCACTCCCCTCAATTAACGGGAAAGAGCTACTTCTGGGTTACCCATTCATTCCCTGTACTAGTTGGCCTTCTGATAACTCAGGTACATTCCTGAACTTACACTACTGATACTGCAAACAGAAATCCAGTCAATATAATTATGGTACTTCCCCTACTGTAAACATCTTAAGCATTCCTTTGCTTGTCTGTCCTTGTACATGTTACAGACCAAAACATTCTGTAATATTTCTAAAATAGCTACTGCTAGCACTCCTCTCCTAAATTTACAGTTCTGCCATTTAGGGATAACAGCCCATCTCTGCTTGGTGCTCACAGCCCCGGTAAATATTTCTCATCAGACAATAAGACCCACATTTTAGAACACATTCACAGATTTAACTATTCAACACCACATTCAAGTATGTATACACAAATTCAGCAATAATCACCCAGGTTTTATTGTAACCCTTAATAATTTTTGCCACAGTTCATCAAGTACTTTACTGTTTAAGTTGCATTTTGTAATTTCAAATCTCAAATCTTATACCTTGTGTCAATAATATGATCGTAACAGGAAACAAAACATGTTGCTTGCTATGTGCTAACTCACTAGAAAAGGCAGGGGGTAAATGAAAAGTTAATCTAAGAAAGGTTTTAGAGAGTCTTAAAGGTGCAATGGGAGTATAATTCTTGCCAATGTGAAAGGAAAAATAAGTTATGTCTTACCATAACGTTCCATCTGTGTTGTTTATCTTCGTTCATTCATTACTGATGTATTATCGGTTCCGTCCTCAGAACCGAGCCGGCCTTATACCAAGCTCGGGTCAGCCAAAAACTCTCGAGCTAAGATCCTACCCACAATGCTCTGCTCCCTGTTACCTCAGATCGAGCTTGCAAGTTAAAAGTAGAGGTTACCTCTGGTCATGACAGACCTACAAGAATGGAAGAAGGACCATATGAAATCCACCAGGAACCTCCGTAGGGGGACGGAGGGTGGGACGTAATGAATGTACAAAGATCAACAACACAGATAAAACATTATGGTAACACATAACGTCTTTATCTGATATTATTAATCTTCGTTCATTCCTTACTGATGGGACAGTGTTCCCAGCTACCTATATCCCTGGGCGGCCGTCACGGAAGTACATTGCTGAGCACCATGGAAGCAAAAGTAACTCTTCCTCTGGAGGCCAGATCCAATTTGTAATGAAAAATAAAGGTATGGGGTTTGGCCCAAGTCGCAGCTGAGCAAGTGTAATTGAGGGAAGCCCTACCATGGAAAGCTGCTGATGTTACCATTGATCTTGTAGAATGGGCTTTCACTTTGTGAGGCAAGGTGATGTTCTTGTTGTAGATGAAGGTAATGCAATTTCTCAACCATGATGCTAATGTAACTTTAGAAACAGGACGACCTAGTCTTGGTCCAGAAAAAGCCAGAAATAATTGGAATAAGAGAACTGGAATTGGAAGAGAAATAAATAATCCGATTTACGGGTAGATTTTGTTCTGTCCAAATAAAAATGGAGTTGCCTGTGAACATCTAGGAAGTGCAGGCAATACTCTCCCTTGTTAGAATGATTAGGAAAAAAAACTGGGAGGTCAATAGACTGGTTGACAGACCTCTCCGACACAACTTTTGGTAAGAAGGAGGAATTAGTTCTCAGTGAGACTCTATCCTTATGGAAAATAAGGTAGGGACGTTTGATGCATAATGCTTGAAGTTCTGACAGACATCTGGCTGATGTGATAGCAACCAGAAACAAGGTTTTCGAAGAGAGATACTTTAAGTCACATGAAGATGCAGGTTTAAAGGGGGGTGCTGTTAGGGCTTGCAGAACCAAAGCCATATCCCAAGGTTGTACTGGTTCTCTAAAGGGGGGTTTAGGTGAAAAACACCCTTCAAGAAAGTCTTACAGAGTCTGTGTGACATGAGTGAAGAGTCCTGGAAGCCAATGTGGAAATTAGAAATGGCAGCTAAATGAACACGAACAGTAGAGGCTGATACCCCAGATTGAAAGAGATCTGATAAATAATCTAATACCACCGAAACTGGGGCTGAAAACGGGTCCAATTGTTTGTTCGATGCCCATAAGGTAAAGCTTTTCCATTTGCTGAGACAGGTTAGCCTGGTGGATGATTTATGAGAATATTGCGCACTGGAGAAGAAAGGTTATCCTGCCTGGCAATCATTGGAAGTGGAGAAACCAAGCTGTCAGCTTCAGGTTTGTTAGATTGGGGTGGGTCAGACCCTGCAGGTGGGAGATCAATGTCGGAGTTGGATTCAGAATCCATGGTCGATCCAGCAGGTGAGGCCAAAAGAAGGGGAAACAAACTTGTCAAAGCCAATATGGTGCATTGAGGATTACTTTGGTCTTCAACTGCTGTGCTTTCTTCAAAAATTGGGAAATGAGGGGTAGAGGAGGGAAGCATAAAGCAGTCCCGAGGGCCAAGCATGGACTAGAGCATCTCTCGATGACTGTCCCCAAGGGGGGATCAGGGCAAAGTAGTTGCTGCACTTGTAGTTGATTGGGGAGGTGAATAGATCGCAGCAAGGCTGGCCCCAGTGGTTGAAAATTTTTGCCGCTATCACAAGATTGAGGGATCACTCGTGAGGTTGTAGAATGCATCTGCTCAATTTGTCCACTATCACATTGGAGCTCCTGGGAATGTGCATTGCAATTAGAAAGCAGTTGGAAGCTATTGCCCATTGCCATATTCTCAAGGCCTCTCGGCATAACGGGTAAGATCTGGTGCCCCCTTGCTTGTTGATGTACCAGACTACTGACAAGTTGTCTGATTGGATTGCAATAGTCCCTGACGGAAGGATGAAGTGAAATGCTTGCAACGCTAGTAGCACCACCCTCAGTTCCAGGACACTGATATGCAAATGAGCCTCTGTCTCGACCAGGTGCCTTGGACCGAGTTTCCCTGACATAGCCCCCCACCCACCCCATCAGGGTGGCATCCGTGGTCACCGTGGCTTTTGGCTGATGGGGGCTGAAGGGTCGAGACCATTGTTGGGGATTTTAAGAAGTCCACCTGAGCAAATCTTGCTTGCATCTCTGAGTTACACTTACCTGAAAATACAAAGGATGTTGTAGAGGGCACCACTGAGTGAGAAGTAGCCACTGAAGTCGTCTCATGTGGAACCTGGCCAGAGGATCAATGGTGATCGAGGCTGCCATCGGCCCCAACAGCTGGAGTACGGGCCAAGCAGATTATTTGTGGTGACTAGTGGCTGAACCTGTTGTCTTATTCTTTGAAGTCTGTGATCTGGAAGAGATGCTGTGCAATTTTTCATGTCCAACAGAACTCTGATGAATTCTAAAGATTGTGCCGTAGTCGTGTTGGACTTCTCCCAGTTTATAATGATTCCCAGGTGCTGAGCTGTGAGAAGAGTGTAATCCAGGGTTTCCTCCAGTAGACACTTGGTGGGGGTGGTAAGGAGCCAGTCGTCCAGGTATGGAAACGCCTGGAATCCTTGAAGTCTCAGGTGAGCGATAACCACTGCCATGCATTTGGTGAACACTCTGGGGGCTGTAGAGAGACCGAAGGGCAGTGCTCAAAATTGGTAGTGACTGGCTCCTATGCAGAAGCAGAGGTATCTTCTTAAGTGTTTGTCCACTTTTATATGGTAATACGCATCTTGAAGATCTATAGAGCACATCCAATCGTCTTCTTCCAAAAGAGGAAGGATAGACTGAACCGTGACCATCCGGAATTTCTCTGTTTTTACAAATTTGTTTAAAGTGTGCTGAGATCCAGAATCAGTCTCCAGTCCCCTGTCTTTTTTGGCTCTAAAAAGAATCTTGAGTAAAAACTGGATCCTATCTGGTCTGGGGGGACCATCTGGATGACTCTTTTTTGTAGCAGCTTTCAGATTTCATGTGCTGCTGCTTCCCCTTGACTGGGTGGGACATCGGGTAAATTTCTGGGTGAAGTGGGACTGAGATGGAAGGGAATGCGGTAACCTCTCGATATTATACGTTGTACCCAAGAATCGGTGGTTATGGTTCACCAGACAGTAGGGTACAAGGAAAAATGACCCCAGAAAGCTTCCAACGGTGAGCAGTCGAGCAACGCTTCAGGAGCACTGGTAGGGTTGCCCAGAGAAAGAATCTCTGGAACCCCAGTTTCGTGGACCTCCCCTGCCCGAAAGGGGCATCTTCCATTAGAGTTTCCTCCTCTGCCCTTAGGGGAGAACTCAGCACGTGCGTCATGGAAAGAGCCCTGTGATTTTCTGTGCCACATCTTCCTGCTCCTCTGATTTCTGGAGTAGAATCATTGAGGGGTGGAGTGTCAGACACCAATGGCAGACAGGGTCTTACCATCTTGTTTGCACCTTGCCAGCGTATCTTTAACCTTTGGGCCAAACAATGAAGTGGCCTCAATGGGGGCATTCATAAAGGAAGCATTAAAGGAGTCCACAAAGTCGCAAAAGCACATCCAGGCATGACGTCTCGTGACTATACCTGCACCTGCTGCTCTAGCTGCTCCAGCTGCTCCTTCCATTGCATGTGAAATGAGGCGCATGGAAGAATTAGATATAGATTACAGGGTCACTACCTAAGAGGCCACATTGTCGTGCACCTCATCAGAAAGAGCTCCTGCCAAGGTTTCAGAGAGTTGGTTGATAAGGTCCCTCTGGAGCCTTGTAAAGTGTGCCAAGTAGTTCAAGGACCTTACAGCGAAGGTTGATGAAGCAAACACACACTTCCGAGTCTGTCTATCGCCTGTGACTACTTGTTGGGTGGATGGACAGTCTGGCTCTCTTCTGCCAAGCCTTTTTTGGTTGCAGCCACCACCAACATGGCATCTACTGGAAGACCTTTGGACCAATGAGGATGTTTAGCAGGGGGAGATAACATTTTTTCAGGCCTCCGAGGTATAGCTTCCAAAGAGTCAGGAGCCGTCCATGCATGCTGGACAAGCTCATCGGCTGGTGGGGTAACCCAGAAGGTAGGGGGATGGGCACAAAAAGCCTGCAGGAATACGAATTCCTCTGAGGAAGGGTTGGAGGACTTCCAGTCACCCCTCTGTCTTCAGATCTCGAGGATGTCACCAAAGGACACCTCATCAGAGGGTGTCCGTGGGGACCCTTCCTCATCAACAAAGTCCATATCTTCGGTTAGAGACTCCTCAGTAGAGTCCATGTGCTTCCTCTTACATGAAGCCTTGCAAGGGACTTCCTCAGTGGGGAGCTCTGGGGAAGATTATGAGGAGGGGATCTCCCCCTGAGAAACCTGAAGCCCTTGTGCCCAAGGTCCAGTAGTTGTGGCTTTTGACAGTTGTGGCACAAAGGGGGGGAAGGATTCCAAAAGGGATGTTTTGCCAGCAGAGGCAAGTGCCCTGTCCATCTCCTTCTCCTGGAAGGCCGGACCACCCGAAGAGGGATGGGAGCCTGAAACTGAGAACAACAACCTCAGGACTGGGGTCACACCACACTCCGACAAGCCGACCCCCAGAACAGGAGTCTCAAGAGGGCTCTGGAGCGTGAGGGGAGGAGGATTCCTGAAGGGTGCCATAGAAAATTTTGGCGTGGAACCAGGAATGCCTGCCCCATGGCACAGCTGCTAGCCTGAGAAGGGCCCAGTGCACCAAAGGCCACAAGGACAACTCCGGCTCCAAAGTGAGGTCCACTGTTGGTGTCGAAGGAAGGGAAGCTGCTGTCGAAGGAAGGGGATTCGATGCTTCCCTGGAAGTCGAAGGAGGAATGTAAGATGGAGTCTGTGGAGAAATATGGTCACCTGCAAGAGGGAGCGCAGCTTTAGATGGATTAGAGAGTCCCCTGGCCACAAACAACTGATTGACAAGCCGCAACACATCCTATTCTGAGATGCTCCTGGTCGACCTCATAGAAAGATCTGATGGAGATTCTGGCCTGTTTAAAAAGGGACTATACTGACTACCCACAAAAGGATCTAAGAAGGGAGAGTACTTAGTTCTGGCGAGTTCGTGTAATGCAGAGCACGGAATAGAGGGTGTCTGCACCAAGAAGAATGGTGCCGAGGGTATCTGCGCCAACAAAGGTGGCACCATAAGCACCGAGGGTGCCTGCACCATGAAGGGTGGTGTGGCAAATGTCTGCACCAATGAATATGGTGCCATCGAAGGTGTCTGCACCGGTAACGAAGGTGCCAAAAGTTACTGCACCTAGCAGGTTGGTTCCTGAAGGCATTTGCACCGTAGAGGGCAGTATCCCGGAAATTGACTGCATCGGCAAGGGCAGAACCGAAACAGTCAGCACCAACGGTGCCAAAGGAGACTGTACATGTAGAGATGGTGCCAAAGGAGTCTGCACCAACATCAGTGGTGCTGAAAAAGGCTGCGATGATACTGTCGGAGCCATAAGTGTCTGCACCGGGAACTCCGGTGTCGGTGAAGAAGACATAGCTGGAGTGAGAATAAATTGGGGCGGTGCCAAAGCTGGGGCCTAAAGTACTATAGATGGCAGCACCGGGCCCAAAGTTTTCATTTCTTTGTGAGTCAACTCCTTTTGATCAACAGAGGGAGACGAAGTGAGCGACCTCAAGGAGGAAGAAGAAGAACACCTCTTACGGGGTTTAGAAGGAGGGGGTGAGCCCTCCAACCCAAAGAAAGCCTCGCAGAAAGGAGTTTTAAGGAGGCCTTTTAGTATAAGTTTATTCTTCCTTTCATCCAGATTCCTAGTCGAGAAATTTCTACAAAAACCACACAGGGGGGGTCCACTGAAAGTTGGGAAACATTCAGACAATAAACACACAAATCATAACCATCAGAAAGCGGTAACTTACAGCCACATACTGTACATTGTTTGAAACCAACACTACTTTTCTTATCCGATACTGTAATATCAAGGTGAAAACTACAATACTACTAAAAATTTATGAAAGTACCTAGAAAGGTAAAAAAAGAGAGAAAGAATTACCAACAATGGTAATGGAGAATTACCTCAAAGGTAAGAAAAAAGGACAGAAAATACTATAGAGAGAGAGTCTCAAAGTTGCGATAGGGTAAGAAGATAGAGATAGTGAGGAATTGAAAACTTTTTATACATTAATAATAGAAAAACTTCAAAAAATTGAACACTTAGCTGAGAGAGAAGACAAATGAGATCTGATGTGACAGGGAGCAGAGCATTGTGGGTAGGATCTTAGCTCAAGAGTTTTTGGCTGACGCAAGCTTGGTATAAGGCCAGCTCGGTTCCAAGGATGGAACAGATAACCCCATCAGTAAGGAATGAACGAAGATTAACAACATCAGATGACATGGTTGTTAATTCTACTTTGACAGCAGAAATAGTAGAATAGCTGGCTCCATTCTGAAAAAGAACTCCAAGATTGCTGGAAGAAGAGCTGAAAAGGATCAAGCTTGTTCTCAACTGCTCAGATGGAGAAATTTTTCCATTTGCTTTTGTAAATCTTACTTGCAGAAGGTTTCTGGGAAGAATTCAGGATATGAACAATCAAGGATGAAACCTGGACTGTCTTACTATCATTAAAATCAGGGAAAGCGTACAGTCATCTTGAGAAATTGAATGTCTGGGTGAGGTGACCCTGACTGGTGGGAGAGCATGCCAGCAGCAGAGACCAGCGCCCAGAGATGGTATACCAAATGAGGCCAGAGGAAAGGAAACCATACTTATCCATGTCAGTAGGGTGCTATGAGAAAGACTGTAATCTTCTTTGCCAATGCTTTCTGTAAAAAAATGTGGAATCAAAGGAATGGGAGGGAAGGCATAAAGAAGTCCTGGTTGCCAACTGTTGGTTACAGCATCTCTTGGTGACTCTTCCTTCAAGGGGATGCCAACTGTTGGTCACAGTATCCCTTGGTGACTCCTCCTCCTACAGGATGAGAGCAAAGAACTTGCTGCACTTGGAGTTGCGGGGAGATGCAAAGAGATCACAGCAAGGTTGGCCCCAATGGCTGAATATCTGCTCCATGACTATTAGACTGAGAGATCACTTGTGAGGGAGAAGACAGTCCTGCTCAACCTGCACACCAACACATTGGACATGGTGGTGTAATTAGAAAGCAGTGAGAAGATATCACCCACTGCCACACTCTCGTGGCTTCTTGACATAACGGATATGATCTGGATTGTCTCTGTTTGCTGATGTACCAGATGACTGCCATGTTGTCTGGAGAGAGATCACATCTGAGGGGAGAGAGTCCTGAAATGCCTGTAATGCTCAGAGGACTGCTCTCATCTCCAATACGTTGATGTAAAGACTGGCCTTTGATTGTGACCTGGTACCTTGGACTGTCTTTCCGAGGTAATGCCCCCCAAGCAAATGGGAAACATCTATGGTCACAGTGGCATGGGACAGGGAAGACTGAAAGGACTTCCTTTTGAAACATGTGGTGACTCCAACCACCACTGGACATGTGTTTTCAAATCTTCATTAAAGATACTCAGAAAGACATGGGTTGCTGTTTTACTGATCACTGGACTGTAAGAGTCCACTGTAAAACTCACATGTAGTACCTGGATAGAGAACCAGGGTGATTGAAGCTGCCATGGAGCCTAGACAAAGGAGAACTGTTTTTGCTGATGGTTTCTGACAGAACAAGGTGGCCAAAGCCCAATGACACATGGATGTAATCCTTGCTTGGGGAAGTTTTGCAATTTGGAGCTTTGTGTCCAGCCAAGCTCCTATGAACTCTAGAGACTGAGATGGGCAAAGTCTGGACTTTGTTAGATTCACTGTAATGCTTAGGTCTAAACAAAAAAGGAGCATGGAGTCCTTAGCTTGGATGAGTATATCCCTGGTAGGGCCAGTCGTCCAAATAAGGCAATACCCAGAACCCCCTGCAGTCAGAGACAAGCTGCTACTACCATCATGCATTCAGTGAATGGGGGCAGTGGTGAAACCAAAGGACAGAGATCTGAACTGGAAATAACTAGTTCCTAGCCAGAAGTGAAGATACTTCCCAGACCATCTGTCCTTCTTTATATGGTAGTATGTATCCTGAAGATTTATTGAGACATCCAGTCATTCTCCCTCATAAGAGGAAGAATAGACTGTACCATGACCATCTGGAATTTTGTTTATTTAATAAATTTGTTCAAGTAACGCAGGCCCAGAATTGGCCTTAGGTCCCTGTGTTTCTTTTTGTCCTATTTGGTCTGATGGGACCTCTTGGATAACGCAATTGTTTAGAAGCTTCTTTATTTCTGAAGTGCCTACTTCCCTTTGAGGGAGTAGATTATTGGGAAATCTTTTTGGGCTAAAGGAGGAGTGTGGGAAGGAATAAAGTAGCCTCTGGTTATGATCCTCTGCACCCACTTGTTTTGAGTGATGGAAATCCAGGTTGCTGGATGCAGAGATAAATGCCCCGATTGCCTCCAGAGTGCAGCAGTTGGGCAACTGTTCAGGAGCCCTGAAAAGCCTTCTCAGAGAAAGGACCTCTGAAATCTTGATTCTGTGAACCATATCTACCCCCATACAATGCCCATTGTAAGAGTTCACCCCTCTGCTGTGGTGGATTCTGTCTCCAGAAGTGTCAAGAGAAAATCCCTGAACCAAATTTTCTTGCCTCTTTTTTGAATCCTGAAAAAGGTCCTTTGAGGAGCAGTAATTTTAATCCCTATGACAGAAAGGGATTTGCCTTCTTTTTCACTTCAAGATATGGTGTCCTTCATTTTAGGACCACAGAGTTTTGATCCATCATAAGTGGTATTCACGAAGGACATCTTAAAATGTTCCACAAAGTCACATAGCCTCATCCAAACATGTTGCCTGATTGATATGCCTTTGCTGCCTGCTCTACATGAATCCACCATGGCACTAGAAATAAGGTGCATTGAGATATTAAGCAAAGAATGGAGGGTAGCTAGCTGTGCATCAATGGACTTTCTTTGATCTGCATACAAGGTCCCTGGGAGAGACTTGGAGATCTCCTGGGTCAAATCTCTCTCTCTCTCTCTCTCTCTCTCTCTCTCTCTCTCTCACTCTCTCTCTGTCTCTCTCTGAAAATGTGTAACATGTGCCAAATACTTCAATGCCCTCAACTACAAGATAGATGAGGAGTAGACTGACTTCCCAAATCTGTCCAATGCACAAGACTTCCTGTTCAATGGATGGACAGAGAAACTTTCTTCTGTTAGTTCCTTTTAGGTGGCTGCTGCCACTACCATGGAATCCCATGGCTTGGCCCTTGCTCCAATGGGGATGATCTTTGGGAGTGAACAGGAATGCATCTGGTTTCTTAGGGATGGGCTCAGTTGTGCCTGGCTCCTTCCACACCCATTCAGAAATTAGGTCTGTCATCTCATCTGCAGGTGAAACTATCCATGGCGTACACAGGCCAGAAACAAAAGCCTTGCAAAAACTGACTCTTCTGGAGAAAGTGGCTGGGTGGACCGTCCCCCTTTCTGTTTAAGCAGTTCAAGAATTTATCCAAATGAAACATCCTCATAATGGGCATCTGTGGGAACCTCCTCCTTCAACAATGTCAGTATTAGTGATAACAGACTCCTTAGGGGAATCCAACTGCCTCCTTTTGCATATATGCTTCCTGTGCACCTTCTCAGATGCTGAGATGGTCTCTTCCATAGAAGCCAGTGCAAAACTTTTGGTTACTGGCTGTTCCAGCGGGACAAGACGAGTAGGTTCCAGACCGTGGGAAATCTTTTGCAGGAGAGACTGATCTGAACTTGAGGGGGTAGTCTTCTCTCTGGAATGAGAGAGTACTCTCTGAAAAGCCTCACAAGCAGAGTGCAATACAAGTAAGGAGAGCCATTCTTTAGGTGCTAAAGCCCTCAAAGAGGCTCAACCCTGGATACTGCATGGCTTGGATCCGACACTGATGTAGGTGGGAGACTGTCTAATGCCAAGGCTCTGACAGGGAGGAACTACACTGAAGACCTCAGTTCCAAACCCACCCTGTCTGAACCATTTAGTTCCGAGACTCAGATGGCTCTGAAGCAGTTTGCGCTGATCAAATCAAAGAAAAAAGTACTCATCGGCATCAAGGAACTACAAAGCCTAGGTTCTGATGCAGGCTTGCCCCAGGTGGATGTTGGATCCAAGTGCTCTGATCCAAAAAGTCAAATCAGAGAAAAAGCAACTACTGAATGGTGGGAAGAAACCATTCCCTTGGCCCCAATGGTGGCCAAAGCTGGAAGGTCCCCCAAATGGATCTGGGTCCAAAGAAATCCCCTCATCATCTTATCCATGTCTACTTCGGTAAGGCTCCTGGTAGATCTGGCTATTTAAAAGGATGAAGCAGCAAAGAGGGGTCTGAAATAATGGTACTACTTTTCTTGTAATATCAGTGAACTGAACACAAGAGAAATCAGTGTTGGTGAGACCATCGGACATGTGTTGGATCCGATGAGTATTGAATCAAAAAAATGCTTTGACTCCAAAGATTTTGCAATTTTAGAAACCAGATCTGAAGAGGACGTATGATCCAGGGACGTCTTCCTCAAGGTTTTAGATCTCTCTTTTTCTTTCTGTATTTCTCTGTCTTTAGGTTTGTTTTTCTCCTTAAAAGAAAAATAAGAGCAAAACTGATAACACCAAGAAGAGTGGTTCCAGAACCGCAAAGTGAAGACAATAGTTCGTAAAAAAGGTAAGTCCTTTGTTAGTTGCCAAGTGGTAAAAATCCAAAGACAGTTGGTACAAAGCAGCAAAATCAGACCAAATGGTAAAATCCAAAGTCAGTAGGTACAGAACAGCAAAATCAGTCGATGTTTTTCTCCTTAAGCTTTTCAGCTGGTTTCTTTAAAGAAGATGGGGAAGATTTTGCAGAAACTGAAGGGATGCTCACTCCTACAGAGGCTGGAAAAAGCCCTTTCAAAATTAGTTTATTTCATCGATCCACCATGGCCTGTTGGCCAAATACTTCACAAATGGAGCAAGAGGTGTCCAATTTTGAGGCGGCCTAGACAATACACACATTTTCCATGAGCATCAGAATTTGGTAATTTGTGGGCACAGGCCACACAGTTCTTAAATCCCGACGGTTTGTCTGACATTCTAATAGAAAAAGGGGGGACAAGGTAAAACAACAACAGATAGAAACAACTCTCAGCTACAGTAAAAGCTACCGTAAAATATAAGAAATGAAAGTTATGTACTTACCATAAAAATAGATCCATGTTGTCTCGTTTTCATCCGGTTCAACATTTGGGTTGTCAGATCCAACCTCAGCACCTTATACCAGAGTACTGGATCTGACAACTCTGACTCCTCCCATACCCACAATTTCCTCCTCCAAAATGATTTACCTCAGATGGGATTTGCTGACTATTCTAATTATACATATATCAAATATCATGGAATGTAAAAAGGATCCAAAAGTGTTCTACGCTTAGGAAAAATAATGAAGAACAAACACACAGGGTCTTAGTCGATGTCTGTCAGAGCCCCAGGACATGTAAAATGGCAATTTGGAAGGAGGGAGGGTTGTTGAACTGAATGAAAATGAGACAACACAGATCTATTATTATGGTTAGTACATAATTTTCATATCCGATGTCTATTTGCAATCAAATGATGGTGGCTCAGACCTGTGAGTATAGCCTTTTGCCTAAAACAGGTCCGAAGGAACACCACAAAATGCTAGGGTGTACTAGCAAAGGGAAAGTAGACCTGTAACCAGAAAAGGTCCTAGTCCTTTTAGACTTAAGAATGGTATTTTAGTACCAGCAAAATAGACAGGACTGGTATATCCAATCAAAAATATTCAGTAGTGGTAGGAAATGCACCTGAGAGAGAGATATCTCTCTGCCTTATCAGTCAGCAAGCATCCTGTTGAATCTCCAAGAAATATATAGCAGACACTCCAAACAACCAGTAGACAGAAGGTTGTTTCTTGGTCCTTTCTTATTGCATCCAAGCACTACTTATTGTTGAGACAAACCAAAATGCTGCCAGCCCAACTAGCTGGAATTTTGTACATAATAATATGTCACTTGAAATAGCAATATGATTTATATAGAAATGTGACACTGCCAGCCCAGCTGTCTGGAATTTTGTAAGTAATCATATGTCATTTGTGAATATTAATATGATCCATAGTCTTGTCTTACAAATGTAAGAGAACTATATGTTATGTTTATATTAAACTAGTAGTGCAGAAGTGTGTGTTGAACTGTATGTTAACTACTGAGCTGCAAGAATGTAACCACAGCGTACCCTACTGGAAAAGAACAGAAATGTACATAAACTATATTAATAACAGAAGTTGGAATATACAGAGTTAACTTTCAAAACTTCAAGAAAACAAGTTAAAAGTGTTTTACGATGTGCTATACAAGTTAGTTTCAAGGCAGCAAGGAGACAGGATGTCTAGAGCTAGGAGTTTTTTTCTATTGTCTTGAAACAGAAATAATTACTAGGTTTAAGATGTGAAACCGTTTAACTGTTTTACGACTTCCAGTTCTAGGCAAACTTCTGAGAGATATGTACTTCTCACACAGAGATGATAAAAATTCTGTTGGTATCTGTTAACCTGGGAACCGAAGGCAGGTGACAAACAGTGATGTCATTCAGCTAACCCAGCAGTAATGTTTTGATATTAATATGGAAACTCTATCACAGACTGTGCATTTTGTATTTGTCTTTAGACCTGGAAACATCCTCTCATCAGCACTTGCCTTGCTAATAATAAGTAACCAGGGTACAGTAATCTATCTTAGATATAGAGAGGAATATAGTAAATATAAGTTTAGATGTTTTCTGTATTTTTTTAAACTGTCCTGCAATGTTGTTTTAAAATATTTCCTGTGAATCTGAACTCTATAGTTACTGTGTTGTTTGAGTACTATCTTGTTCTTTTAGTATTTATTATTAAATATATTTAAACCTTTTAATTGTGGCTGGTTTGTTTAGAGATATTTAAGCTCTTAGAGTACTTGCATATGTACTTGGTGATACTGTAAAGGCCACTCTTAAACAGTCTTGCAAGTCTTGGTCACACTTACCATTTGATAATAGTAACATCACACAGTGGGGATTGATCACCCTTTGGGAAGGGCCTTGTAGTAGCTGATAAAGAGCTGGTTGGTGGCAGTGATAACTACCTTTTAGTCTGGGCAGAAGGGGGCATAGTTAGTAAACCTGTACCAACCTTCCCCAAGAGTGTCTGTGCATTTGTATACAAATCAAATCTCAAAGTGTGTGTGTGTGTGTCAGCTACTTGGGTAGGGACACAAAGCACTGGTTGGACAGAGAGGGTGCTGGAGGTTTTGGCTTGACCGCTCGGTTAAGATCTTAACCCTATAGCTGTGCCAGTGGGGAGTCTTATTGGGGCTCTAGAGAGCGAGAGAGAGAGAGAAAAACCAGCCCCAGACTGAGTGTGATCTCTGTGTGCTCTTAAGGGAAATTGTACTTTACTGTGTGTGTACTTGTCATCCTCCCAATGTGTACGTCCCTCACTGGTGCTAGTGGTGAGGATTGAGGCTCCTTGATTACTGGGCCAGTGCAGGGGCATCACAAGTGTTACAGAAAATTACAGGGTTCAATCACTGTTTTTATTGTATAGTAAATGGGAGTGGCTAGGCCGGTATCCAATCGGCATGTGTAGGTGTGTAAGAGTGGGCAGAGTCCTTTATTCAAATTTATGCTGAAAGGTGAACCAAGTCCTCACACTCCCATTGGATTATGAGAGAGATCATAAATTACCAATCAGAAATGTTACTATTCCAGCTATAGTTTAAATAATTTAAATAAACCACCAATCAGAATTGTTACAATTCCATCTATAGTTTAAATAACTTTTGAGCATTCAGTCACTAAAAATGCAATGAGTAAAATGTGTAAAATCCAGGAGAGGTAAGAACATCAGGGGTTTTCTAGAGAAAAATGAGCCAATGTCAACTACGGTAGGAGGCACATTCCCCTGCAGTAACCCTTCATGTGCCTACTGTGGCTACATGAGCCAAAACAACAGCTTTTACTGTCCCAACACCCACACTGAATTCCCTGCACATGTTAGGGGAGACTGTAGCACTGAAGGTATTGAATATAAGGCACAGTGTGCCAGATGCAAAGCTTTTGATGTAGGAAAAACAGTCAACAAACTGAAATCAAGAATGGCTAAACACCTGCATAACCTAAGATACCTCAACCTGTCAAACCCACTTGCTGTGCATGCAAAGCACAATGCAGGGCACAATGTCTTCAAATTCCACATCCTCGACCATATTTCAAAAACCTGTTGGATGGTAACCACAATGATTTACTGGAGGAAAAAGGAGCTAATATGGCAGATTCGTCTAGTGGCCCAGAAAAAAACAGGACTGAATACCAAAGAGTCCATCATCCCAATCCTCAACCTCAGAAAACTTGACCACTATAAATATCACTAAGGATTAAGACCATTTTTCACATTAGCGTTCCCCAGCACCGGCTCAGCTTATTAATTGGGACTCTAAGGTTTTCCATTACCTTTGCTTACGTTTTGGAGTACTAGATGTTACTTTTTCTATTATCTCCAATACAGCTCTTGATTAAATGCTGGAATACTAGATCCCATCTTTCTATCTCTGCCGTACCTTGCTCCTGGTTTCACTTTTTACTGGTAGGTTTTCTCATTTAATTAATTTATTTGTTTTTTATCTGCAGTTTTTATTTATAATTTGTTTGAAGTGAATTGAGGTTTTTCATATTTAGCAGTTTCAGTCTTTTCAGTTTTGATTATTTTGATTATTAACTTGAATCTCTACAATTATGATTTTTTTTTTGTTAAAAACCTATTACAAACTTAATGAAAGTTCCCATTAGAGTATGACTGCATCCCTGAAGAAGAAATCTTAAAGCACCGCAAATGTTTAGTGTATTTTACTTAGCCACCCATCTAACACTTTTAACATGTCAGTTACATTATTTTGGTTTGTGGACACTCCTGTTTTACACATCACATTTTACTCATTGCATTTTTAATGACTGAATGCTCAAAAGTTATTTCAACTATAGATGGAACTATAACAATTCTGACTGGTGGTTTATTTAAATGATTTAAACTATACATGGAATTCTAACAATTCTGATTGGTGGTTTATGATCTTGCTGTTAATCCAATGGGAGTGTGAGGACTGGGTTCACCTTTCAGCTAGAATTGGAATAAAGGATTCAGCCCACTCTTACACACGACAATTGGCTACCGGCCCTAGCCACTCACATTTACTATACAATACAAACAGTGACTGAACCCTGTAATCTTCTGTAACACTAAGTAGTGCTTGGATGCAATAATAAAGGACAGAGAAATTAACTCCTGTCTACTGGTTATTTGGGTGTCTACAATATATTTATTGGAGATTCAATGAGACGCTGGCTGACAGATAAGGCATAGAGATACCTCGCTCTGGTGCAGTTCCTACCTCTACTGAGCATTTTTAGTTGGATATACCAGGTGTCACTCATTTGGTCAGGAAAAAACAGATGAACATTTGTGGGTTTAGTTCAAGTAACTGTATTACACACAAACATATCAGGAATGAGGCTCTGTAACTTAAACTTAAATAAACTTATAAACAGACTGACTACTACACTCATACATGCCAACACTCTGGCTGTTCTCTCAAAATGGCATTGCTGCCTGCACGTGCTCACCATTCATACGCACGTAGCTACATCTAGAAATGTTTCTTAAAGGTACATACACACGCTCTGTTCTACATCCTCCCTCTTTGAGAAATAGATCATATATTAAATAATAGTATTCAATAACATGCAATATACACATAAATGATCTTTTGACATGCAATTATATAGAAACTAATTCTTTGACATGTAATCATACAAAATTAGATACATATAAAACAAGCATGTCCAGGTTGCTGTGTATTTTACACTAGATCTAGAAATACAACCTGATTGTGTATAATAAAAGTCAGAATTGGTTCTAGCAATGAGAACTGTCTTCAAGGAATGTTCAACTTTGGAGACATCTGGGACATCATCAGGGACGAGAATGGATACTGGGATATGTTCTTTGGTATGAACACTGTTCACGGCTGCTCTGAGATCTAGAGTCTGTATCACAGGTATGAAGCTGCAATATCATTTCTGGTACAGGAAGAAGATGCCTGTGGTTTCTTCTGTATTCTATACCATCAAATTCCACTAAGTAGGATCTCAGCTCGGCACATATACCTCTCATTTGATAAATTTGATCAAAACCTTTCACAGTTTGCATCCTCACTGTCTCTCCTTCTTTCAGTGGATGAAGAAATCTGCTTGTTTTATCACAGCTGGACTTATGAAAAGAACATTTCTTAAAAAAGTTGGGCTTTGATTGCTCTGGTGTTTTTAGCATTAGGCATCAACAAACTAGAACTGAGAGGCAAGGTTGTTCTGGTTTGCCTAGACAAGTCTCTGAGCAGGCGAGACAAGTAGGTTGTCATGGGGTATATTTCTTAGATTAAGTGACGCTTTGACCTCTCTAGCAATTGTTTTGCACTCTGTACTGCACGTTCAGAAGGCCACTTGGCTGTGGGTATTCAGGACTACTAGTAACATGGACAAAGTCCCACTCTTTTGCAAATCTCTGAAACAATTGACTGGTAAACTGGGTGCTGCTGTCAGAAATAACTGTGTGGTGGGACTGAGAAATGACATTTCATCTTAGTAATAACAGCACTGGACATTAGGTTAGGTAGCAAATTGATCTCAAACTAGTTTGAATAAGAGTCTACCAACACTACGTAATGCTGATTGTTCCACTCAAATATGTCAGTGGCTACTGTTGACCAAGATAGTTCAGGAATCTGGCTTAGCTGAAGTGGCTCTTTTTGCAAATGCAGTTTAGTACTGTTGCATACTGAACAAGAGCAAAGCACTTTATTAATGTCCTTTGATAGAGAAGACCAAAGACTAGTCCTCTCCCCCTTCTTTTGGTAGAATCAGAACCTAGGTGGCCACGATGCAAAATCTAAATGTATTCATGTTGTAAGGAAGTAGGAACAATAATTTTTGGACCTTTGAAAATGATTCCATCTTCCAACAGTATCTCATCTCTGTATGGAAAATAAGGTTGCACTTCTGGTGCTACACAGGATTGCTTTGATGGCCATCCAACATTGATGAAGTGGTTGAGCTTTTGCAAGACTGGATCAGTCTTTGTATGATCTCTCAGCTCATCAAATCTCATGGTAGAAAAATTATGCACTTCCATGATATCAAAGTCAAAATTCTCTGCATAAAGCTGTTCTGTGGTATTTCTGGGTGATCTGAATAAGGTATCAATCAGAAAAAGAAGTTTTCCTTTTGTACAGACCATTTTGAAATTGTACTTTTGTAATCTAAACATCATTTTTTGTTGTCTTGCTGGAGCTGAATGCATAGGCTTCTTTAAAATAGTGGCTAGAGGTTGATGATTAGTTTCTGTTTGGATAGCTTGGCCATAAAAATATATAATCATGGAACTTCAAACATGCGGACACAATTGTCAAAAGTTCCTTCTCAATTTGAGCATACTGTATTTCAGTTTAGGTAAGAATTCTAGATGGATAGACAACAGGCCTGCCCTCTTGATGAACAACTGCACCAAGACTGAACTTTGAAGCATGACAGGAAAGAACTACTGGTTTGTGGACATCATAGCATCTCTGTGTAGGCGGGTTGGCAATTTGCTGCTTGAGGTTATCAAATGCTCTCTGGTGTTGTTCAAACCATGATCAGACAGCATTTTTTGCATGTCAGCTCTCTTAAAGGCACTGATAATTCACAAAAGTCAGGGATAAATTTACCCAAATACTTAACCATAAAAAAGAAAATGCTGTAAGGCTTGGTCATTGGCCGGGGGTGGCATCTCAAGAATGGCTGCTTGTTTAAAAGGGTCTGGTCATAAGCCTGTACTGGTAAATAAATGACCTACATAAGTAACTTCTGGTAGTCTGAATTTACACTTCTGAAGATTGAGCTTCAAGGTCACTTCATGCGCTGTGTCCAGAACTTTCCTGACGTTTCTGTCATGCTCTGGTTCACCATTGCCTCCGACTAGTAAATCATCAACTGTTATAGCACACAGATAGCCCGAAAAAAAATTTGCTCCACTGCACGCTGAAAGTCTTCACTGGCAGAATTTATTCCACGAGGTATATTGTGGGATCTGTATCTACCAAATGGGGTACTGAATGTAGTTAGTAGTGAAGATTTACGATCAAGCATTACCTGCCAAAATAAACTCTTTGCATCTAAGACTGAAAAAAACAGTGGCATTTGGCATGAGGGTGGCAATCTCCTCGACTGTATGCATAGGATGATGAGGTTTCTTTAATGTCTTGTTCAAATCTCTTGGGTCAATGCATATTTTGATTTCATCTGAATTTTTCTTATGTGCAGCTACCATGGAAGACACCCACTCAGTTGGTTCTGTGAATGGACAAAACACACCTTGCTGCACCACTTTGTCTAACTGGACCTTGACTTTGTCCTGCATAGCTATTAGAACTCTCCTTGCTGGGCTGACCACTGGAATGGCCTCTTGATCTGCTTTCATGGAGTACACAACTGGAAGTTTGCCTAACTTGTCATTGAACACATCAACACACACTGAAAAAATAGCATCAGTAAAGCTGGAACTGAAACATGTGCTTACATGACTTATTTCTTTGGTAAAAGAAAGCAGTTTCATTCGTAAACTGTCTCTGAGACCTAATAATGACTGCACAGGTCTTCAGACTACATAAAATAGCAAGCTGTAAGTGTTCCCAGCCGAATAGCATGAAAGCACTACCGAGCCTTTGGTCTAAATCTCTTCACCTCCATAAGCAACAAGCTTTGCACAATTGGCCAAATTAAGTTGCTCACCAGCTCTCACTCTAGCAAATGTTTCTGCTGACATCACATTACACTTTGAACCAGTGTCTACTTTGAGCTCCATGGGTTTAATCATTAATTAATTAATAATTAATAATTAATTAATTTTTATTGATCAGGATAGTACAAAATAAATAAAGTAGGGTTGCAGCTTTCTATATGATCAACCTGCTTTTTTCAATGACCTTTCTTAATAACTGAATGAGGCTTGCTTGATTTACAAAACTTTTGAAAGTGGTTCCATTTTTTACACTTGTGGCATTGCTGACCAAATACTAAGCACTTCTCTCTTTTAGACTCATGATTGGCTCCACAATTATGACAGTTACCAATAAGACCTGACTTGGGTTTTGCTGACTCATCCTTATACTGCACTGAACATGTCCTTTTTACTGGGCTAGACTTGGAACTTGCTAGAAAGTTATGGTTCCTCCCAGGAAGACCTGCAGGGGTTGCAGCTGCCATGTGCTTAGGCCTGCTTCTGCTTGCCACATGCTGCGTGCTGTCTACACTTGCTCTAGAGGTTGCTGAAACCATGATCACTTGCAACCATGCTTGTGTGCCTTTCTGTGAGCTCCTGGATTTGACAAATCTCTATGGCTTTGCTCAATGTTAAATCACTGTCACGAAGCAAACTCTTTCTCACTGCAGCATCATTAACACCCCACACAAGCATGTCCTTTATTAACTCATCTTTCAAGTCACCAAATCTGCACGTTTTAGCCTTATTTCTCAAATCAGTGATATAAGCTGCAAAAATTTCACCTGGCTTTTGGTATCTGGTATTAAATAGGTGCCTCTCTAATGTAACATTTGTCTGGGGGTTGCACAATATACTGCTCATGCATACACAAATGAATGCTTTCTTTCAATGGCCTCTGACCCAGCTAAGTTAAGAAAAATGAAAACACTTGTATGTGCATCTCTGTCAGAAAAAGCTGTTTGTATGAAAATCTTGTATTCTTGTTCAAATACTCTCCAATTCTCTGCTATATTATGATCAAACACAAGTGAACTGGGTCTGTGAAATGCCTCTGCCACATCAACACACAGTAGGGAAGGTGCTTCAAATAATATACAAACATACACACACATAAATATGCCAGAGCGTGTAATTATGCCCAGTGGCACAACAAACTCTTTGGAATAACTGCACTTTGCCAAATAAGTCTCAGTAGCATAAGAACACTTTAACATCACTGTACTTTATGAAACCACTCCTTATCAGTGTGTGCTTTGCGAATAAACTATACACAGCAGAAGCAGCTCAGAGTAAGAAACACTTCAAAATGAATGCACTTTTCACATAAACTGTACACATCACAGGAACTTTTCAAAATGGCTGTACTTTGCAAAATAACCAAATACAGTGTAAAAAATACTTATAAATGGTGTCACTCTGCGAATAAATGTATAGAGCACAAGAAACTTTTCGAAATGTCTGTACTTTGACTGCACTTTGCAATATAACTGTACTTTGCACACAGCAAACTCTTTTAAATAATTGCACCGTAATAAAGCACACACTCTGTAAACACTTTGCACACTCTGAGATATTCTCAACAACTGTAGTTATGCTTTGAATCACTTCAGTCAATGCATAATAGTTGTTTATGCCCAAACACAGTCTTTTACTAAAAAACATCCAGTCGCCTTGTTCTTTAAGCTTAATTTCCCTTTTTATTGTACATGTTATGCCCATTTAACCTGTTATCACGCTCATTATACTTTTTGTGTGCTTGTTTTACTTAAACATGCTCGTTATGCAAACCAAAGGTAATTCTGAGCCGCACATAAATATTTCTGCTAGTTTTATGAAATATCGTAGTTTCAAACATTTTGTTTAATTAATAATGCGTTTTGTGCCTTTTGACTAATAATACATTTTGTGCTACTCGTTTGATTAGTAATGCATTTTGTGCCTTACAAGTGCTCCATTTCATCTTCTTTGCAAAATAAATCTTTCATGCAAGTTTGTTTCTGTCCTTTTTTGTTTGTCTCAGCTCTGTTTCACTCAACCAGCTCAATCTGCCTTCACCTTCAACTCTGCACCTCATGGCTTGAAAACGTTGCTCTCTTGATCCCGGTTCTGACACCATGTCGCTCGTCTGGTCAGGATAAAACAGACAAACATTCATGGGTTCAGTTCAAACAGCTTTATTACACACAAACACATCAGGAATGAGGCTTTGTTAACTTAAACTTAAATAAACTTATAAACAGACTGACTACTGCAATCATAACTGTCAGCACTCTGGCTATTCTCAAAAAATGGCACTGCTGCCTGCATGTGCTCACCATTCATAAGCACCTGGCTACATCTGGAAATGCTTCATAAAGGTAACACATGCTCTGTTCTACACCAGGCCTCTCTATTTTACTGGTACTAAAATACCAGTCAAGTCTAAAAGGACTAGGACATTTTCTGGATACAGGTCTATTTTCCCTTTGTGAATACACCCTAGCATTTTATGTTATCTATTTTCTTCCAATTCATCATTTGGGTCAGCCTCCCAAGCTGCTTAAAAGAGCCTGGGTAGACTCAAGGAAGGACATTCCAGAGAATGGCAGAGCCAAAGGCTGTGCGAGCTCTGGATTGCACATCCAATTTATAACAAGATACAAAAGTGTGAGCTGTTGACAAAATGTCACTGATAGCAACTCTTTTTGTAAATGCTGTTGAGGTGGCTATTCTTTTGGTGGAGTGAGCTTTAGGCACCGAATGCAAAGGCAACCCTTGTGTTTTATAAACAAAAGAAATGTAATCTGCCAGCCACTTAGAAAGTGTGACTTTTGATATATATTGTCCTAGTTTTACTTTGGAAAAAAGAGACAAATAGTGGGTCTGATTTCCTGATGGATCTGGTGCGATGTAAGTAAAATCTGAGCTGTCTGTGGACATCTAATGTATGAAGGATGTGCTCACCCTTGGTAGAAAAATTTAGAAAACATACAAGTAAGTCAATATGTTGATTTAAATTTGTTTCAGATGCTACCTTTGGGTGAAAGAATTTGTTCTTAATGAAACTTTGCCCTTGTGGAATATGAGAAATGGTGGCTTGCATGAGAGCACATGCAGCTCCAAAACACATCTAGCAGAAGTGATAGCAGTCAGAAAATGGTCTTCCAGGAAAGGAACTCAGCTAAGGCCATGGGCTCTAAAGATTTTTGAGTCAAAGATTGAAGCAACAATGTGACATCCCATGGTTGGACTGGATCTTGAACAGGAGGTCTCAACAAGAAGTATCCTTTGAGGAAACCTTTAGCTATTCTAAGCAAAGCAATAAATGAATCATTATGTCCTATGTGAAAATTTGAAATGGCAGCCATTTGAACTTTTACACTACAGTAACTGGAACCCTGTTTAAAAAGTTCCGAACAAATTTCCAGTATCAATGGAAGTAGGACTGAGAAAGTGTCCAAATCTTTGGAGGCCATCCAAAAAATATTTTTTTCCATTTGCTCTTGTAACTCTTTTTTTTTTGTTGAGGCTTTTTGAGAAGAGGATATTATATGGTATACTGGAGGGAAAAAGCATGTTGCCTCTGGCTATTTTTAAAATTGGAGAAACCACAGGGTTAACTTTAGAGTCTGAAGATCCAGTAGAGGCATCCCAGATGGGTGACTCAGTAGATCAGGGATGGGATCCAGCAACCATGGTGGGCATAGTAAGTGAGGCTAAAAAAGGGGAACTATACATGCCGGGACCAGAATGTGGCAATGAGGAAGATGCTTGGTCTTGCACCTTATGGCTTTCTGAATGAATTTTGTTAGGAAAGGTATCAGTGGAAAGACGTACAGGAAACCTGAGGGCCAAACATGGACTAGAACATCTCTCGGTGACTGTCCCTGTGGAGGAATGAGGACAAAGTCACTGCTGCATCTATTGTTTAGCTAGGAGGCAAAGAGGTCATAGTAAGGTTGGCCCCAGAGGCCAAAGATCCCTGTTGCTACTGTTTGAGAGCCACTAGTGAGGTAGTAGCATACACCTGCTAAACCTGTCCACTAGTATATTCGACGTCCCTGGAATGTGCATTGCAACCAAAAAGCGAAGGGAACACACCCTCCCAGTAAAGAGGATATGACCATGTTCCATCTTATTTGTTGATATACTATACCACTGACATACTGTCTGTCTGGATAGAAATTCAACCCTTGTGTAGGGCAACCTGAAAAGCCTGCAACACAACAATGCTCTCATCTCAAAGACACAGATGTGAAATTTGACTCCTGCTGATGACCATGTCCCTTGAACTGTCTTCTCTTCAAAATCCCCCCCCCCCCCCAGAAAGGAAACGTCAGTAGCTACTGTTGTCTGGAGGACAGGTGTGACAAAAGATCTACCACTACTACTGATGGAGAAATTATCTACCAACTTATATGGTTGCTGCACACTTAAAATGAGCAAATGCTGGTGTGTAGGGGGTGAATGCTCTGTGACAATTGGACAGGCAGTGTTCACTGTAGTCTCATGCAGTATCTTGTTAATGGAACTAATGGTAGAAGCCATAAGATGTAATAGAGAATCAGTATTATCTGTGGGTGGGGATGTTGAATCACCTGAAAAGCTACAAGTCGTAATGACCTGACCCTTGTAATAGGGAGTTTGTCAATTTGTTGAACTGTGCCTATCTGACATCCTATAAATTGTATTTGCTGTGTGCTTCCAGTTTGCTCTTCATGTGGTTGACTGTTATTCCCAAATGATCTGGTGTTGCAATAGTAGATCCTTGGAGGTAGCATTTAGGAGCCAATCACCTAGGTAAGGGAAGACTTGGATCCCCGCAGTCATAGATGAGCTGCTACCACTGCCATAATCTTGGTAAACACCCAAGGGGCTTGGTGAGACTGAACAGCAGTGCTCTGAACTGATAGTGACTGGCTCCCAGCAGGAAATGGAGGAATCTCCTAGATTGCCTTTGAATCTTGATGTGGTAGTAGGCATCCTGAAGGACTACAGAACACATCCAATCATCTTCTTAAACAGAGCCAGAATGAATTGTGCCATGACCATCCGTAGCTTTGTCTGTTTGACATATTGACTTGAGGTGGCTGAGATCCAAAATTGGTCTGAGGTTCCCTGTATTCTTTGGAAGTAAAAAGAACCTGGAATAGACTCCATATTCCAACTGGTTGGGGAGACTGGCTGGATGACTCTTGTTTAATAACTTTAACATCACTGTTGCTGTGGATTCTACCTGATCGGGTGGCATAACAGGAATCCTAAATCTTTTCTTTGGGGAAGACAAAAAGGGTATGTTATAGTCTCTGCTGATTATCCTTAGCCCCCATGAATTGGACATTAGTGCATGTCAGGCTAGAGGGTTCATAGGTTCATAGGTTAGGACTAGGCCAACTCTCCTTATGGACCATTTTAAGCCTAGCCAATTATGCCATGTGAGAATCAAACCCTGCACCCTATAAGGTAAACACCTTAACCATTAAGCCAATCTCCCACCAATATATATATATATATATATATATATATACACACACATATATATATATATATATATATATATATATATATATATATATATATATAGGCTTATCAGGTTAAGCTTCCTCCGACTGCCTCCAGAGTGCAGCAGTCAGGCCACCATTCAGGAATGCTGCTATGGTTTATCAGTGAAGGGGCCACAGAAACCTTGATTCTGTGGTCTGCTTCTACCTCAGGAGACATCCGTTTGAATATCTTCCACCTATTCCTCTGGGCGGTTTAGGGGGTGTCATGGTGAAAACCCTGTGATTTTTTTTAACCAAATTTAATTAACTCCTCTTTGACTCCTGGAAAAGGATCTTTGTGAAGTGGAGGAACGGATTTCTATGGCAGACAGGGTCTTACAGTCTTGTTCACTCCTGGGAAGCAATTCTTTTACCTTATATCCAGAAAACGTCGAACCACCAAAGGGAGCATTTAAAAGGAAGCCTTGAAGCTTTCTATGGAATTGTGTAGCTGCTCTGAATATGCCATCTGCTGCATTTGATCGCAGTCACGTGGTAACACTGGAAGTAAATGGAAGGGTAGATATTTGGGCATCCACCATTTTTGAGCATCTGATGTAAGTTAACTGAAAGAGACTTGGAAACTGCCTTGATCAAGTCGCTTTGGAAATGAGTCAAATGTGAATGGTAACTCAGTGCTCTAAATGCAAAAGTCACAGATGTGTAAGTCCATTTCACTAGTCTGTCTAATGTCTCTGTTAGGAGGATGGACAGAAGAACTTTCTTCTTGGCTGCTGCTACCATCATGGCATCTAATGGAGGGCCTTTAGACCAATACTTCCTGCCCTTTAAGGCTACTAGAATTCTGTCCATTTTTTTACTGACAGGCACTTCCACTTCAGGTTCCTTCCAAGCCTTTTGCACAATAACATCTATTAAGGGGTCAGGAAGTGGGACCACCCAGGTTGCCAATGGGGCAGACCCAAAAGCTTCAAGGAACACACTCATCAAAAGAAGGAACTTTGTAGACCATCCTCCCCTCTGCTTCATCAATTCTGGTATGTCCACAAAGCTGATGTCCTACAGGGGGCACCTTGGGGATTCTTCTTCATTATCTTAGTATGTGTCTTCAGTGACAAACTGAGGCAAGAAATCTATGTGCTTCCATTTGTAATTCCTGTTTCGCAAAACTTATCGTAGAGGGTCTGATGGAGACAAGTCAGAATCAGTTAGGATGCTTGAATGTTGAGGTGCCTGAAATCCAGTTAGGTCTGTCTGTCCCTGTCGACTCGAATGAAAAGAATGAGCCACAGGATCCATTGAGAGTTAGGATGGATCTAAACTCAGTGGATAAACTTGTCTTCCTGGACCAGCCAAGGTGCTCTCAAGCCTTGAAAGCCAACTCTGCTACTACAGCAGAGTAAAAACTTCCTATGTCAGCTAACTCAGGGAGTTTTCCAACTTCAGTAGAGGTCAGTTCCCAGGAGGAACTCAGAGCCGAGCTGTCAAGTGCTAAAGCAATGAGGGGAAGGAATGGCTGAGAACAAAACTTTAGAGTCGACTACACCATTGGCGTTCAGACCCCAACACTTCAGCACTGGGACTTATCTTGACCCAAACGCATCAGAGTTGAAAGATTAAGGGAAGAAGTCAAAGCCAAAGTCTTAGGGGCTATCAGATCCAACAAAGGTGTGCTGGAAGGGTTCAGATCCATAAGCGCCAACTCACAGAAGTGAGTTGACATCAGAAAGAAGTGGGATGGGGTCTATGGGCCTGTTCCTGACCCTCCTCTGTGCAACAGTGCTGGGAGCACCCTCAGCTGAATCTGTGTCCTCAAGAATTTTCTCATCATCTGGTCAATGTCCATCTCAGTAAGACTTCTACAGGAATGCCCACACCTTGACGATGAGGCTACAGAAGCAAGTCTCAAAGGTAGCTTGTGCTGAAGTGTGGGAGACCACAACCTGGGGCTTATTGGCCCTGGGGAAAAGTAGCTTTAGGTGACGGAGTTCAGATCTGGGTTGCAGATGGATTCAACTGCCTCGAAGACTTAGGTGCTGGACCAATGAGACTGGATGGATCCGGAGAGCTTTTCCTAGACTATTCTGTTTTTTCTCTTCCTGCCTCTTTTCATCAAGATTTCTCTTGATGCTTCTTCTTAAGTCTTTAGGTCTTTCTCCTTCTCTTTTCTCCACTCAAAAGTGGAAAATGTAGAGGACTGTCTAACTTCAGATGACATTGTAGCAGACCCTGTCTGAGGGGTAAGCAAGCCTTTGAGCATTAATTTTTCCTTCCTATCTTGGAGAGCTCTGGATGTAAAGGCAGCGCAGATATTACAAGTATCCTGAAGGTTAAAAGCACCCAAACAATAGATATGAAGGGAGTAGGGGTTTTGAGGAGGGATTTTGTGTCCACAAGCTGAACACTTTTTAAAACCAGTAGGTTTCTCAGACATCAGAAAGACACACGAGAATACATCACATTAAATAACTGCAAAAACAGTACTTATCCTAAGTACAGTAATTATACATTCAAATATAAATATATGAAAATTATCTATTAAAGGATGAAAAATAGTCTTATTATAACAGACTAAATTTTAAGTAACAACACTACTTGTACTAAAAGTTTCTACAATAGAAACAACACTCAGAAAAAGATTTAAATTTCAAAAACTACCTAAACACTAATCTAAATGCTAACCTAATCCTACTAATAACTGCTATAATCTAATATACTATAAAGAAAGGGAGGAGCACTAAAATTATGTACTCACCATAACAATAGATCTGTGTTGTCTGTCTCCGTCTGGTTCCACCTTTGGAAATTTGGATCTGACACCGGCCAATTCAAAAGTTTTAAGCCTGTTTAGCTCCGCCTCCTTTACTCATAACTCTACACTCCTCCATATCTGTATTAGATGGCCAAAACAACGAACGAACTGATTCCCGGAGCTGGCGATAAGAGGTCCATAGATCACTGCTTCAGAAAAGTTCTGAAGGGGGTACGTGCAGATGTCACTTTTATAGCGGACGTCAGTTTATGGCCTTGAAAAGCAACGTATATGTACCCCTGCTCCTAAGACTTTGGTTTACTAGCCGGATGTCCAGTGCTGCAGGCAGCAATCTCCCTTCTGTTATGAATACTGCAACATAAGAATAGAAGGACATCCATAATGATAACACATATACAACTGGAAATACATCCAATACAACTTAGGAATATGACAACCAAGGGAAATGTAAGACACCAAAAGGTGAAATAAATGACATCCAATGTCCAGTCACCACAGGAGGAAAGACTCACAATGTCAGCAACAAGGCAGGGGACAGGAGGGTGGGAAGGTTAAACCAGATGAAGACAGACAATATTGATCTATCGTTATGGTGAGTACATAACTTTAGTATCCGATGTTGTCTGCTCTGTCTGGGTTCAACCTGTAGAACATAATCCCCAGCCATGAAAACTTTTTCTGGAGGAACTAAGGAAGGATATTACACAACACAGTGGAGCCAAAGGAAGCCCTGGATCTAGACTGAATGTCCAGCTTATAATGCAACACAAAAGTGTGGTGACCCAGCCAAGTAGCAGCAGCACAGACATCATCCATTAGTACTCTAGCAAGCAAAGCTGTTGAAGTAGCTACAGCCCTTGCTGAATTACCTTTAGGCTTCTGTAGAACAGTCTTGCCTTTCAGAGAATACGCAAACAAAGTACAATCTGACAGCCACTTGGATAAAGTTACTTTAGACACGAGAGACAAGCCTGGATTTTAAAAAGAAACAAACAACTGATTTGATTTCCTGAAAGACTTGGTACAGTCAAAACAGAATCTTTATTGACTATGTGTATTCAGACAATGTAACATACATCATCCTTTGTTGGAAAAACTGGGGAAAAACACAGGAAGATTAATGGAACTGTTAAGTTATTTTTGGAAGCCACCTTAGGCAAAAAGGAATGTTTATGGAACACCAAATAAGTGGTGAAGAATCAAGTGCTTGCAACTCTGAAACCCTTCTTGTTGAGGTAACCACTACCAAAAACAAAGTTTTCCAAGACAAAAGTTTCAAATCTGAAGAAGTTGAAGGTTCAAAAGGAGGACCAGCTAGAACCTGTAGAACGAAGGCAGATGTCAGGGAGGAACCACATCCTGTACTGGGGACAAAGTAGAAAAGTAACTTTGAGAAATGCCTTTCAGATCTTGAGATAAGCAAAAGGCACACTACACCCACCAATGTGAAAGGTAAAAGTTAAAAATTGTCAGTAATTGCACTTTGATAGTAGAAAAGCTACACCCTGAACTAAACAGCTTGGCCAGAAAATCCAAAACAGACTCCAAAGGTGCAGAGAAAGGGTTGAATCCCCAAGCCACCACCCACAGAACAAACTTTCTCCACTTACTGGTATATAGGTATCTAGTGGATTCTTGTGAGAACAGGACAATATATAAACAACCACCTGCAAAAGCTTGGGATTTCTGGCCATCAAAGGAACTGGAGGAACCATGTGGTCAACTCGAGGGACTGAAGACTGGGAGGATCCAGGCCTGCTGGATGAGAAATGAGATCCAGAACTAGAACCATTACCCAATGGAGTATCTCAGAAGGAGCCAATGGAAGGAGAACCACACCTGATGAGGCCAAAGTAGGGTAATAAGATCACTGTAGCCCTGCAGTGGGCTGCTTTCTGTAGAAACTTTACCATCAAAGGAACTGGGGACAAGCATTAAGAAGTCAAAGGGGCAAAGCAAGCACAGAGCATCCCTGGGTGACTGAACCTGAGGGGGAACAATGGCATAAACAGCTGCTGCACATGGTATTGGATAGGGAGACAAACAGTTCACAACATGGAGAGCCCCAGTGCCAAAAAACCCAAGCTGCCATTGTCTGATTTAGGGACTACTCATGAGGCAACAAAAAGCTCCTGCTGAGGCTGTCAGCCAGAATACTGGACTTTTCTGTGATGTGCAATGCTACTGGAGACTGCTGAGAGGAAACTGGCCACTGGCAAAATCTCATGGCCTCCCAATAAAGTAGGTAAGAACATGATCCCCCCATTACCAGATGATCAACATATTATCTGCCTGTATCACAATCACATCTCTGGGAAGGTCATCCTGAAAAGCTTGCAAGGCAAGGAAGACCGCTTTCACTTTCAGAACATTGATGTGAATATGGGCCTCTGCAGAAGACCAGAACCATTGAACTGCCCTCCCTTCGAAATGCACCACCCCTACCCCAGGAGAGAGATGACCATTGGGAACTTGGCCAAGGGATAAGGAGTTATAAATGGCCTCCCTTCAGTTACCAAGGGAGACTATAACGATCAGTGAATCTATCCATGACATGTTCTTTAACCGTACAGGGACATCCAAAGGATGAGTCAGGAAGAACCACTGAACAGCCAGAGTCTACTGCAGAGCCCTTGTGATACCTGACTAAAGGAACCAGTTCTATCAATGATGCCATATGACCCAGAAGATTCATAATTGTGTGTGCTGGTTGTTTTGGAGTTGCAAGCATGGATTGGACCCAAGCCCAAAGACTGAAAACTCGGGAGCTCATGAGCTGGTGATTTGATGGATGGTGTCTAAATGAGACCCTTGAACTGTAGAACTTGTACAAGTAAAGACTTGATTCTGGATGGTTGCCTGTAATGTCTAAGTTGTCACACAGCTGGAGTAAGGAGTCCCTGTCCAAGATCAATTATGTCATTGTGGGGGCAGTGAGGAGCCAGCCAATCATCCAGGTACAGGAAGACCTGAAAACCCTGCAGCAGGAGCCAGGCTGCAAATACTGCCATACACTTGATAAACAGCTGGGAAGTTGTAATGAGACTAAATGGCAGGACCCTGAACTGGTAATGATTGACCCTCAGCCAGAAGCAAAGACACCTCTGGAAATCCAAGCCTATCTTGATGTGATGGTAAGCAT
Organism: Protopterus annectens; assembly: GCF_019279795.1. NCBI lineage: Eukaryota > Metazoa > Chordata > Ceratodontiformes > Protopteridae > Protopterus > Protopterus annectens. Next base: position 1,388,985,876 of record NC_056739.1, read on the forward strand.
CCTCGAGGTCTATTGAGCACATCCAATTGCACTCAGAAGAATTAAAATGGGCTGCAATGTGACCATCTGGAACTTGGTCTTTTTGATTAACGGGTTCAGCTTGCTTAAATCCAAAATTGGTCTGAGGTCCATTGTTTTCTTTGGGACTAAAAAGAACCTGGAATAGACCCCAGATCATATCTGGCCTGGTGGGACCTCCTGAATTACTTGATTCACAAGAAGTTTTTGAATCTCTGCTGCTGCATAAAGTCTCTGATGGGGGTGGAACATCAAAGAGACATTTTGGGTGACAGTTTGAAACTTCTAAAACGGGAATTTAATAACCTCTGAATATGGCTCACCAGGTGTCTGAGGTGATGGCCTCCCAAGTTTTTGGGTGGACAGCTAGATGACCCCTAACTGCCTCCAGAGAACAGAAGCTCGGCAACCCTTCAACATCACTGAAAGGGCCCACTGGAAAAGGCCCCATGAAAGCCTTGTTTTTGCAGACTGCCTCTGCCCCACAGGTGGTGCCTGTTATGATTCCTTCACCCTTGGTAAGAACCCTCTGCAAGACCATCCTGGGCAGAGAGGTGTGACTTTCTGAAGAAGCAGCATTTACCTTCCCTTCAAGATTCCTAAAAAAGAAGCATACTCAAACGAATGACAAAGTCTTCCCATCCAATCCAGGCTATGACCACTGCCATACACTTGGTAAACACCTAGGAGGCTGTGGTGAGAACAAATGGCAAGGTCCGGAACTGGTAATGATTGGCCCCCAGTTGGAAGCAAAGAAACCTCCTGGAATGCCTGTCTATCTTGATGTGATGGTATGCTAATGTTAAGAGCTAGACAACCCCTGACTGCCTCCACAGAACACCAGCTGGGTAACACTTCAGGAACATTGTAAAGGTCCACAGGAAAAGACCCCATGAAAGCCCTGATTCTGCTCGTCATCTGTTATGATTCCTCCCCGCCCTCAGGAGGAACCTCTAGAGGAGGATCCTAGGAAGAGAATTCCAAGTTTATGAAGAACAGACACTTATCCACCTTTTGATTCCTAGGAAAGGTCAGCATACTCCAACAGCAGAGAGAGTTTTCCCATCTTGCACTCTCCTCGTCAGAGTGCCCTTAACCTTGGGTCTAAACATGAAGGATCCATCAAAAGTGGCATTGCTGAAGGATACTTTGAAACAGACTGGGGATTACAGGTGTGTTGCTGCACAGCAATCCTGGACCCTGCTGCTCGAGGTGCTCCATCGGCTGTATTCAAGATGAGTCTCATTGAAATGTTGGAAATGGAAACCAAGGTGGACAACTGAGACTCCAGAGAATACTGCGTCTTAAGCGTACTCGACACTTCATACACTAGGTCCCACTGAAGCCTTGTCAAGTGAGATAAGTAGTTAAGTGCTCTCAGTGCAAAAGTGAATGAGGCATAGGAGCACTTCCTTAATTGATTCAGCAATCAAGACACTCTGTTTGGGGTAGGGTGAATCAAGGAACTCTCCTCCAAAATCTTCTTTTTGGTGGCTACTGTCAGCACAATGGCATAGACAATGGACCCTTACTCCAGTGAGACCTGTCTTTGGGGGGTAAGAACCTTTTCTGCCTTCTGGGAATATGCTCTATTGTTTCAGGATCCTTCTGCACCCTCTGGGATACCACGTCTGTATGGGCATCTTGAGGGGGGAAACACCAAAGGTATGGATGAGTCTACATGAAAGGTCTTCAGAAATACTGACCCTCTTAAGAGAGGGATTCGGTGGTTCAGCCTCCCTGATGGTGAAGTAGTTCCAATAAAATTCCAAAAGAGACATCATAGTGCAGGGGCTTAAGGGAACCATCTCCTTCCTTGAGGTCAGTAATCCTCTATGAGAGACTCCTCTGGGGGAATCCAAGTGTTTCCTTTTGTACTTCCTCTTCCTGAAACCTCCCATTATGACAAAGGTGATGGGAAGGAGAACAGTCAGGAAGCCATACCAAGGGGCAGACTGGAGGCTGGCTGATGTAGGCTGTCCGGCAACAGACTGATGACTGGCCAGAGGAACAGATGAAAATTGGGAGCAAGTGCCACCTGGAGAAATCCAACCCTTCTCTCTAGAGGAGAAACTCCTTTCTACAATGCCAAAAGTTGAGGAGGAGGTAGGCCTCTCAGGTCTGAGGGTCCCAAAACCCAAGAGTACTAAAGACACCCCGAAACTCGATGGAGTGGTGCCTATACCCAACATTGCAATTGTCACTGAGCTGTCCAAAGCTGAAGCCCTGAGAGGAAGTGATAATCCCGGAGTAGGAACTATCAACCAAAACCCAAAATCTCCAGCTTCAAGGCCATGGCTCCAAAAGTCAGTCTCAAGGCAACAAAGAGAAAGGATGGAGACGAAGATGGCCAACCCATAAGATCTGATCCAGAGGGTAAAGTCTCAGCTGGCCCCAAAGACCTCAGGATCTAAAGGGGCCAAGTGAGGAAGCTACAATGATTCTGGTGCCACTACCAGACTCAAACCCAAGAGGATAAGGCCTAATTACATCTGATCCTGCAAAAAGGATCTCTTCAGCTGCTGCAGATCAGTAGTTTTAATGCTGTTCGATGACCTCAATGACTGGACAGAATAAGCCACCGAGGGTGGCTTGGATGGTCTATGGAAAGAGGATTCCATCTGCCAGATCCATGACAAACAGGCCCTGAACTACGGCAGAGATAGGGAAGACCCTGGTGACTGAAGAGGTGGAGTGCTGGGAGAAGCCACCCTACATAAAGCTGCCTCTTTGAACAGAAAGGGGCTCGGGATGCTTGGAGGGTTTGGGTCACTTGGAGCCAGAGATGCAATCTTGCTGAACTGGGGGACCAAAGGTAATCAGTTCTGAAAATTCAAAAGTTGGGAATCCTTTGGATCTGGTGAACCCAAGGGAGCAGGTTCAGTGGTGCAGGCCGAAGACCACTTACTCTCCCTTTTAGCATGCTTGGAGTCTTGCTGCCAGGACTTCTTGGACCCAATCTTGGGAGCCAGGGGAGAAGCCATCCTACAGCCAAAGAAGCAGAAGCAGAGGAGCCAGGGGGTAGACATCCTTTCAGAACTACTTTGGCCCTATACTCATAGATGGCTCGAGAGTCAAAGCTCTCAAATATGGAGCATCCTGAATCCAGATGCCCCAGACACAAACAACAGACACATTTTAAGTACACATCCTGGGATGGCAACTTGTGCTCATGAGAAACACACTTTTTAAAACCCTTATCAATTTAAGACCCTACCTAAACTATAGCACAATAACAGCTATGAGACACAACACCTAACTACATATGAGTAAAAAGGGTAGAAGGGAAAAAAAGGGCAATACACTACACTAACTACCTAACATTCAGGAAGGTAAACAAGGGAGACATACTGCACTAACTACCTAACACTCTATCTACCTCTACAAGAACAACAAAAACAACTTATAGGTGTAAGGGAAGCAGGTATCTTATCAAAAATACTGAGCTAACTCTTAAGGAAATGTAAAGGAAAGCTAAAGTCCAAGCTGCTGACACAAATGGCAGCAAACTAGATCTAGGGAGTTGATGGAGGATTGCGGAGTTATGGGTAAGGGAGGCAGAGCCAAACATGCTAAAGACTTTTAAACTGGCCATTGTCGGATCTGAGTTGGATCAGAGGTCCCACAGGTTGAAACCAGATGGAGCAGACAACATTGGGTCAAAAATTTGCTTTCACTTATTCTGAATACACAGAAAGTCTCAGAGACTATGTCTGGTTGAACAGGCAGCAAATGAGATCTGAGGTAAATCAGTTAGAAGGAGGGATTTGTAGGTAGGGGAGGAGTCAGACTTCTCAAATCCAATACTCTGTATAAGGCACTGAGGTTGGATCTGGTCGGATTCAAAAATACAATACAAACAATGAATTGTTTGAAAATAGGCATCAGATCTATAAAACAACTACAAAAACTGAAATAATGATGAAATATGTTTTTTACATTAAGGAAATAAAGGTCCAATGCCTAAGGGAAACAATAAGAGAACAGCTTAAGAGAGGAGGCAAAGAAAAGGATAAAAGATAAAGGTAAAAGTCATAGGTTTAAATTTATTTATCCACTACTGAGCACCAACAGATCTGTCCTATGCTTGTGGAGGCAAATGAGATCTGGGTTAGTTGAGTTAACAAGGAGAATTACAGGTAAGGGAAAGAGCCTCAGCACCTGATCCAAAGCTTGAAAGTGGCTGAAGTCAGATCTGACTTGGATCTGTAAACCCATACACTGAAGAAAGGATGGAAAAGACATCAGATCTCACTGCAACAGCACATATACAAACAGCTGGATCACTGATGATCTAACAGAGAAGGATATAATTCTTTGGTTAGACATTTTAGTTCTTTTCAGCAGCTGGACATTTACTGGTGAGTGATGATGTAGTGTCAAGGATTAGCCATCACAAGTAGTGGCTGTTACATATCTCTGGTCTTTGTTGGTACACTTGAAAAGGCAGCCAGGCATGCAGACAACACTAATAAGTGATCTTATGACATGTTATATGAGCCACAGGAAAAACAAGTTATTGCAAAATAACTGTGTAAAATGCTTTAGACAAAGATACAAATGTAACCTTGAATAACATACAATAGTGAAATCATCTATTTAAAGTAATTTTTTGGCTCTCAACTCCTACACGACCATCAACCTTATATCTATCATGACATTATTAACTCACTCATTCCTTGATCTCTAATATCGAGCATCTAAGGGGAGTTACAAGAAAAGTACAGTTTTGTACCTACCATAAATGTAGATGTCCGGTAGATATGCAACTGCAGTCCTGACATATGGGTTGTCCTGCCTCAGGCAGCCCTTCAGTCGGCCGGATTCCAAAGTCTGGGTCCGGCGTCGGCTGATGTCGCCCTTTCCCCGACATCAGAGCGGCTGGGGTATAAAAGCATCAGTCGATGCCATCTTCTTCAGTGTTTCTTGCCCCAGATGCCAGGTGCCCTCCAAGGAAGGCTAAATTTAGAGAATGGATAAAAAATTCCAGACATGCACAACAGTAATAAACAGATACACCATAAAAGATATCCCCAGCTAATTTAAAAAGGGGAGTGGACCCAAAAAGGAGAATTTACAGAGGGGTAGGAGGGAGGGAAAACCTGACTGCAGTTGCATATCTATCGGACATCTACATTTATGGTAGGTACAAAACTGTACTATGTCCTTCAAGAATGCAACTGCAGTCCTGACATATGGGTTGAATACCATAGCCAAGCTGGGGGTGGTAGGATCTAAGAAAAAGATGGTGCAGCTAAAATGCCCTGCAGGACTGCCGAAGCAAAGCCTGCTCGGGATCTGGAATATAAAGGCAGGTTGTAGTGTTGGGAAAATGTATGCACGGAGCTCCATGTAGCAGCTTCTAGAATGTCCTTTGTAGCCACCCCTCTTAGAAAGGCTGTGGAGGAGGCTATAGCTCTGGTGGAGTGTGGCCTGATACTGGCTGGCACACCTTTTCCATGGAAAGAGTAACAGAATCTGATGCAGTGTCCAATCCATTTTGAAATTGTTTGTTTGGAAATTGCCTTTCCTTGTACTCCAGCAGCGTAAGCTACAAATAGTTGGTCAGACTTTCTGTTGGCCTTTGTTCTGTCCAAGTAGTAGCGCAATTGTCTGTGTATGTCCAAAGTGTGCAGCAGCTTTTCTCCTTTATTTTGAGGATTGGGAAAGAAAGTAGGCAGGTGAACTGCTTGATTTAGAGACACCCTGGATATCACTTTTGGCATGAATGAAGGATTGGTTCTTAAAGAAACTCTGTCCTGATGAAAAATGAGAAATGGAGGTACTGCCATGAGGGCCTGTATCTCCGAGACTCTTCTTGCTGAGGTAATTGCCAACATGAAAACTGTTTTCCAGCAGAGAAATTGCAATTCTGAAGATGCTGCTGGCTCAAAAGGAGGAAGAGTTAATTTTTCCAAGACGAAGTTGAGGTCCCATGTAGGCACTGGTGGTTTTCTGGGAGGTTTGAGATTCTTTATCCCTCTTAGAAACTGTCTTAGCAAAGGATGTGAGAACACAGGTGGATCACAGTTGTATTTTGCTGAAATTGCTGAAGCATGTATTTTTATGGAAGAATATGAAAGGCCGCTATGAAGCATTTCTGACAAGTATTCTAGTATCTGTGGGATGCTCATTACTGATGCATCCTGACCCTTGTTGGCATTCCAGATGTTGAATCTCCTCCATTTGGCTGAATAAGTCTTTCTGGTGGAAGGTCTGCGTGCTTCCAGTAAGATCTCTTGAACTTTTTTGGAGAGAGAGATATGGGGAGTAGTCATGGAACCCTCCAAGCTGTCAGCTGCAATGTTTGCAGGTTGGGATGAAAAATCCTGTAATTGTGCTGAGTTAGAAGCAGAGGCCATTGAGGCAGGGGCCACGGCTTGGTGCGAGTTATGCTCCTTAGTAATGGATACCAGTGCTGCCTTGGCCAGTCTGGAGCTATCAAAATGCCTTTCGGTTGTTCTGCTTTGATCTTCAGTAACACCTTGGTCATTAATGGTAGAGGAGGGAATGCATAGATTGTTAGAGAATTCCAGCTGAAGGAGAGAGCATCCATTCTCCAGGCCTGAGGATGGTGTGTCCTCGAGCAGAATTTCTTCAGATGATGATTGAGGTGTGAGGCAAAGAAATCTATGTCCGGCCTTCCCCATGCATGAGTTATTTGTGAAAAAATGTTTGGATGCAACATCCATTCGTTCGGGTCCAAGATGTTTCTGCTTAGACTGTCCGCCAGCACATTGTCCTTGCTTGGAACAAACTGGGATTGCAACTGTATGTTCAGTTTCCGGGACTTTTCTCAAAGAGTCATTGTTAGTCTGCAGAGGGGGTAAGAATGAGTGCCTCCCTGCTTGTTTATGTACCACATAACAGTGGTGTTGTCTGTCTTTATTAGCAGATGACCTTGCTGTAGAAATTTTCCGAAGGCCTCGATTGCATGTATCACTGCCAACATCTCCTTTTGATTGATGTGCAGATGCACTTCCCGGGGTGCCCATTGCCCTTGAATGCATCTGCCCTCCATGTGCGCCCCCCATCCATGATCTGAGGCGTTTGTTGTAATGGATTGGCTTGTTTGAGGCTTGTTGAAAGACATACCTTTGTTTAGCTGGCTAGCTTGTGCCCACCACAAAAATTTCTTTTGTAGACATGGAATGAGTGGGATGGTTGCTTCTAAGTTGTGGCTGTGTTGATACCATAAACTTTTTAGGTACCATTGTAGTTTTCTCATGTGTAGTCTTGCCAGTGGAATCAGAAGAATGCAAGATGCCATGAAACCCAGGGCCTGCAGGATTTTCCTTGCAGTTATTTGGGTGTACTTTGCTAGGCTTTTGAAGTAATCTGGTAATTGTTCTTGTTTTTCTTCTGTGAGGAAAGCCATCTGTGAGTTTGTGTCCAGTTTGGCTCCTAGAAAAATTATTTGTTGGGATGGCAGTAGTCTTGATTTTTGAATGTTGACTGTGTAACCCAAAGCCTGTAGTAAGTGAATGACATAGTTCAAATTTCTTATCAAGGCTTGTTTGCTGTCCGCTTGTATAAGGCAGTCGTCCAGGTAAGGGTATATTTGTATCCCCTGGAGTCTGCAATGTGCAATTACTGAAGCCAGGCATTTCATGAATACTCTGGGCGCAGTAGATAAGCCAAAAGGCAATGCTGAGAATTGATAATGCTCTGACCCTGCAAGAAATCTGAGGTATCTGTGTCTGATTGGGACATGCAGGTATGCATCCTTGAGGTCCAGAGTAACCAGCCAAGACCCCTTGCCCAGCATGGGAAGAAGTTGCTGTAACGTCAGCATTTTGAATTTTGGCACAATGAGAAAAGTGTTTAGGGTGGACAAGTCCAGTATAGGTCTCCATTGCTTTTCTTTTCTTGGAACAAGGAACAGTCTTGAATAGAATCCCTGACCTTGTTCCTGAGGAGGAACCTTTTCTATTGCTTTGATTTGTAGCAGCTTTGAAACTTGTATGAGTGCCTCTGCCCTTTGATTTTGTGGCAGGTTTGGCATGTCTTGTCTTGTTGGTAAGGTATGGAAGTGGAACCTGTAACCTTTGTCTATTATGTCCAGAATCCATTTGTCCTTTGCTGGATTTTTTGAAAATAAAGATAACTTTCTGCCTAAAGGTGCTTCTCTTTGAGCCGTGGTCGGCGGTGTCAAAGTCAAGTCATTGTAATTGCCCCTGTGGAGTAGTAGAAGTTCCTGCGCCACTTCTCTGATTAGTTGGTTGCCATTGGCGGCCCCTGTAGGAGCCTCGGTATTGCCCTCTACCTCGAGCACGCCTGTTTTTTCCCCTTTGGAACTTGTCAGTGTCTGGAAAGGACCAATTCTTCGAAGGCCAATTCCTGCTGAACCTTGGTGGCTGAACCTGGAGGAAATCTTTGACTGTTTGTACTGATTTAGCCTTTTCCTCAATTGATTTCAACACATCCTGTGCATTAGCACCAAATAGCTTGTGTTTTTCCAGAGGTGCATCTAGCAGCTTTACCTTAACATGGTCTGGCAATGCCTGTTCTTTCAACCAAGCATGTCTACGTATGACGGCCCCTGTCATAGCTGCCCTACATGAAGCTTCCAATGCATCATAACCACACTGAAGAAAATGATTGCTAACCTGCTGAGTATTATGAACCAAATCCTGCAAGGCCTTTCTATCTAAAGGCTCAGGAGAGGCTAACTTTTTCTGCAAATCATCCATCAAGAAATCCTGATACTGAAACATATGAAAAAGACAGTTAAGTGCCCTCGTGGCAAGGGTGGAGGAGGTATAAACTTTTTTGCCCCATCTCTCCAGGGACCTATATTCCTTGTCTGCGGGCAAAGGATTTTTGGCCGTGGAAGTGGCCACTCCTTTGGGCCCCTGGGCAATAGTTTCTAGATCAACAGAGTGGTCCTTAAAGAGATGTTTATGAGTTTCAGGAACCCTGTAATATCTGTCTGGCTTGACAGGAGCAGGAGGAAGAGAATCAGGAGAAGCACTCGAGTCTGAGTACACATCATCCAATACATCTAACACTGGGAATGGATTCATCAGCATCAGAATCCTCGTAGGCCTGGAAGGATTCTTCCTGGGAATCTGAATGGCCTGAGTCACCAGAGGCTTCATCTGAGGAAAGGGTATCTGTCTGCTCAACCCTAGGCCTTTTGTCTGCAGGCGGCTGAGAACCTCTGTCTGGATGAGCCTGAGAACCTCTGATTAAAGCAATTAGATCTGCAACTAAAGTCATGATCTGTTTCTCAGAAGAGGAACCCTGGGAAAAAGATTTTGGAGGGTGAGACTTAGCCTGGCTGGCAGCCTTAGCACGTGTGTAGGCCTTGATGGACATAGACACCGGAGGCCTAGCTGCCCCACATGCTGGAGTAACTTGTCCACCGGTATGGTGTCAGGCAAATCTTGGGCTTCGGTTTCAGGAGGAAAATCAACAACCGGCACCGGGGTAGCCTCCGGGACCGAAGTGTGCGGTAATGCGGTGTCGACGGTCTGGAGCGGTTGAATTACCGCCTCCGAAGAGACCGATGCACTCGCGGTAGGTTTTGGCGTGGTGTCGGTGGAAGTCGCGGGCCGAGAATGGCGGTCCCGGTCCTTCCGTTTTTTGGAAATATGTGCTGTCGGTAGTTCCAACGGCATGATATAGGAGAAATTTTCCCCAAAAAAGTCTTCAGCAAATTCTGCCCGGCGCCTGAGTGTGCGCTTATTAAAGCAAGCACAGGCAGCACAGGCCGAGACGTCGTGGTCTGGGCCAAGGCAGGGAAGGCAGCAAGAATGGAAGTCCTTATGAGGTATTTGTTTACCACAAGACAAACAATTATTAACTTTTGCAGTTTTATCTGACATCGGCTGAGGCAAGAAAAGGTTCCCCAACGGGGTACTTAGCTTTTTGATGACTTCGGTAAGTGAAAACACAGGAGCTGGCCGACCGGCACTTGCGAACTGCTTCTGCTTCGGGCACCGCGTGGCAAGAAAGACTGAAGAAGATGGGGTCGACTGATGCTTTTATACCCCAGCCGCTCTGACGTTGGGGAAAGGATGACATCAGCCGATGCCGGACCCAGACTTTGGAATCCGGCCGACCGAAGGGCTGCCTGAGGCAGGACAACCCATATGTCAGGACTGCAGTTGCATTCTTGAAGGACATCAGCTCTCAATTAAGCCTGCCTTTTAGCAGGAATTAGCAGATTTTCAGAATGCTCCTAACACCTTCACCATTGGTCAGAAAGTGTGATGGAATGCCTGCTACACTGGGCATTTACTATTCTGACTCCCTCCACACCAGCAACCCACTCCACAAACATAGACATACCTCTAGTGTAAGTGCTACAGGTCCATGCCATCCAAAAAGAGAGGATCTTGTAGTAGGACTCTGCCAACATCCTCTCCTGGGATGGCTGAATTGGTATTGGACACTAACCTTCCTTCTCTCCCCAGCTGGCTCCTCCAGCACCAGAGACAGTGAAACCATGTCATCTAGAGTGCAGTCAGATCCAAAATCTCTAGACCTGTGGTCTCAAACTCATAGCCCTGGGGCCTCAAGGAGTCCTCAAACCAGCACAATTACAGATGAACAAAGTGGCTACTAGTTTTCTAGCTGCATAACCTACATTTTATTTTGTTTTGGAGATTATGGACTCTGCCTTAGTTTATTTCACATACAGCATAGGTTCACGTGTATATTAGGCAAATGACCACTACAGCCTTTATAAGTCTACCTGTGCAACCTAAATGTGTCCCACGATTTATATGTTTTACACATTTATATAGGAATGAACTGGTTACAACATGATTTACTGACTGCTTCTGTCCATCAAAGATGTAGGCACCAGACCATAGATGAATTTTCGATTTCTCACCTAATGGTCCAAGTTACGTTTAAATAGGGTTAGGGAGGGACTTTGTTTCACTTGGATGGGGAGCCTTTTCCAGAGAAAGGGAATTCTCTGAGGTACGTATCTGTCTCTCCAACATGTCCTATTTACACTGCAAGCAAAATTTAGGCATTTAAATCTAGTAGTTTTCATGCTGTTTGTTTTGCAGATCTGCATAAGCATCAAAAGAATGGGGTCCAGGGTTGCTTTATATGCTAGGCAGAGATCACCCTTCAGTAATCTGTCGGACACCTAGTACAGAGATAGTGCTTTGAGGTGACCCACATAGGACATTGTGTTTATGCCTTGTATTGTTTTTGCAAGGAACCTTTGCAGGCATTCCAGTTGCTGCATGTGTCTGGACAGGTACATACTGAAGGGGGCATTATACTCACTGACTGGTCTGATGAGGACTGAAAATAGTGGTACAATGATTTCTCTGGACCTACATGACATGGCATTGAACAACACAGAAGGATTTCCTTACTACCTTGGAATTATGTTGGTCAAAGGCCAGGTTACTGTCTGAATGTGTTCCCAGATCCCTGAATTGTGGATCAAGTCTTAGGGATGTTTTATTGATGGTGTAGTTTCCTGGGGTGGCCGACTTCCCAAAAGGTACTATAATGCATTTCCTAGCACTGAATTTAAGCTGTGGCTTTGACATCAGTCATTTGCCTGTGTTAGACCTTCCTGTAAGATTTTAGTGTCTTGGGGGGATTCTATGACTACTCCCACTTTGCAATCATCTCCGAACTTGGTCAGCCAGAGGCCTATGACAGTGGCCTTGACTTCTGAGAAACAGATGGCAAAGAGAAGCAGGCCCAGCACAAAGCTTTGAGGGACTCCACTAGTGACTGGCCTCTTTGAGGAGGTAGTCTAACCAGTCCTAACTTCCTGGGCCCATTCTGTCAGTCAGCTGGCTTTCCAGTGTGTTAACTAGGATTTTATATCTAATTCCATAACTTTGTTAACAATGCCCATGTGGGGTATTGTATCAAATGTCATAGCCAGGTAAAAGTAGGCAGTATGCACTGTTTTACAGTCACCCAAAGAAATCCATCAGGTTTAGTAATAATGACCTTCCTATGACAAAGCCAAACTGGGATGGATTCAGTGTCTGAAGGTCTCCTATGTCTTTGTTGATCATTTCCATAATTCTTTCCATGGGTTTGCATATAAGACTAGTTAGACTAATGGGTCTGTAGTTTCTGGAATCTGTTGATGGTCTGCCCTTATAAAGCGGGATGACCATTGCAGTCCTCCAGTTGGAAGAGATATGTTTGAAGGTATTTCTTAGGAGGTGGCTGGGGGTGAATGGGGGGTAACAGTTAAACTGAATTTGTCAGCCAGCAAATTCGCTATATCGCCTGGCTCAGTGAATGTACCACCATTAGCAACAAGTTCAGCACCCTGCTGTGCACTGCAATTGAGGTTTCTGACATAGATGAAGAAGGCCTTATGGTTGTCTTTGGTCTGGGAGGCTATCTTGCCCTCAGAATTGACTTTATTGGACTTAATTAGCCCTCTTAGCTGCCTATTTATTTTGATGAGAGACTTATCTTGATGGGAGTTATACTTCCTGATTTCAGCCATGCTTTTTTCCCTTTTTTGTATAACCTGTTTAATCTGGGATGCCACCATGGTGAGTTGTTTTTGGAGTTAGTTTTGAACCTATTTCTGGTAGGACAGTGTTTCTGTGAACAATTCTGCATAATCTGCTGTCTTCTCTGGATTTGTAGTGACACTGAATTTTGACAAAGTATCACTTAATAAAAGGTAGTTTGCCTTGAAATTCTTCCTGATACTGGGTTTACTGGGGTTACTGAGTAGAGTTTGATTTTGAAGGAGACAACTTTACGGTCAGAGCTTACCAGGGAGCATGTTACACTGGCAGTGGTGCAGCATTCTTCCATATTTGTGAGTACGAGGTCCAGTATGTTGGAACCTCTAGTGAGCATATGCACAAACTGGTTAAGGGTGTTTGTATTATGTAGTCCAGGAATCTCTGTATCTGCAGATTTAAGGCCATGTGGGTTTGCCAGTCTATAAAGGGGTAATTAATATCCCTCATTAGTAAGGTATTAGGTTGGATGGTGAGCATCTCCAGTAGGTCTAAGTGTTCCCTATGAGTTGTGAGAGGCATACAGGGTGACCCATAGCTTCAAAGGATATGTACAGGACTATCTATGCTGACCTACATGGCACATGCAGAAACTCCAGTGCATCATCCTGTTTAACCATCCTACAGGTATGCTTCTTATTAATGTATCTCAAGACACCTTCCCCTTTAGTCCTTGACTGTGCAGCTACTGGACTAAAAATGTGGAAGGCACTGAAATCTTGCACTGCTGGGTTACTTTCTTCAGTTTTAAACCATGTCACGGTAACTGCACAGACGTCTATATTCTCCAGGGTTAGGAGGGCTGGGAGGGAGTTTAGCTTTTTGTTTAGGTTCCTGGCATTGAGAAGAAACACCTTCAGGTTAAGTTGAGTTGATTTTGCTATGTTGGTAGGTTTGTCAACTTGGCATTCCGTAAAAAAGGCTCTATGGAGGAGGATAAAGTTTTAGTCAGTATTCAAAAGCCTAGAAGAAACAAGTGCAGACCATCCTTAGCAAAGCAACATGGTCTGTTAACCAGGTCTTCCCCTGCTGACAAACACTGGAGCCCCTTAGAATGACAACATAAAGTTAGCCAATTGTTAAAATCAATCATCTTTTGTAGGTACTGTGGTGACATCCTTGATGAAGGTAATATGTTGCTCAATGCTAGGCTCATACCAGCCTGAGACACACAGTCAGTGAGATCAATGATGTCTTTCTTCATATAGTCTAGGGAGGTATCTCTGGTCATTTATACCTACACAGATTATGATGGAATCATATTAGTAACTGTGGTGCAGTGACTTGAGTGTATGAGCAATTTGGAAGATCCTGGCTCCAGACAGGCAACTGACCATTAACTTCTCCTTGTTCAGCCTGGTTACAGGGACATCAGTACATATTACAGTGTAGTCCCCTATGACTAGAGACCTGGGAAGTGTGTTTGCTTGCCCTATGGGCTTCGTGTTTGGGGCTTCACTGATTGTGATTATATGTATGGTGTTAGTGTTGCTTATGTTGAGTACTTTTGTGTTTACTAAGGATAATCTTTGCTGATAGATGTTCTAGAAGGTATTTTTTGTTTAGGAAGACTGCATTTAAGAACCTCAGCATATGTGTGTGTTGTGTGCTATGTGTGGGGAGTGCTGTGCTTCTATGCAACAGTTTAGCCTCCAGTGGCACTATGTATGTATACCTCTCACATACTGTATCTATTACTTTAAGGATTGTTTGCCAGTAAACATGAGACAATTACGGCAGTGTCTCAAGATACCCATAGCCACAAAGGCTGGCTGCAGAAATATTAGGAAATTGCTTATCCATGTCGTCCGTTTCCCCAGTTGGCATACAGGAGTTAACAGAAGGCTATTAAGGGTGCTTTTTGGGGGGATTGGAGTCAGACTGGCTATAAAATACTAAACTGAACAGTATCACCACGCAATGTGCAAGCTAGTTGCTCTAAGTTTTTTAGTGGGAGGGGTGGGGGATGAGTTGGAGTCAGACTAGGGCCTAAAATACTAAATTTAACAATATTGCCACTCAATGCACAAACTTGCTGTTCTAAGCTTGCTCTATACCTACTGTTTTACAATGTAACTAAGGGAAAATTGCTTCTAGATGTTTGTGTCTGTACAGGGCACTGACACAGTGACCAGCTCTGTGCAAACATGTCAAATTTATATCATTACCAGAAATACAAAAAACTGACTACTGAGCCCTCTGGCTAACACAATGACTACACTTAGAGCCCTTTTGTGTGCTTCCCAACTCATACCAGGCAAACACCTACTGCCACTAGATGAATAACCCCAGTTCTCCTAATGTAAAAATACAATAAGAGAGTGTCCAAAGTGCAATGCTACCACAAACACACTTACACTCAAGGAAAAGCAATAAATAATTCAATATATCAACAGCAGTATACTTCAAACAGCTGATGTTCCGCGGTGATGTAGCAGCTAGCATTGCTGCCTCACAGCAAGAAGTTCTCCCGTTCGATTCTCGACTGGAGCACCTTCTGTGTGGAGTCTGCATGTCCTCCCCGAAGTCGAGTGACATTAAAGACATGCAGATAAGTGCAAGCATGAATGGGTGTGCCTTCTTTGAAGGTTGGGCATCAGGCTGGCAACTCGGCACTGTAAAAATCCACTGCCAATCATTAGCAGATCGGAGTTCCTCTGTGACGACCCCTAACCGGGCAAAGCCAAAAGACATTACTAGTATACTTTAAACAGCTTATAAAAGTGTGATTATTCAATAAAATACTTTGCTTTGTGGAAATGAACCAAGAGCCACTCAATTGTGCAGAATTTACACAGGCACTAAAAACAAAGTAAGCTGATGAACAAGTTCTCTGGCCAATAAAACAACTATACACAGGAATATCTGGTGTGTTTCCCCAACCTATACAGACTAGGCTATCACCCATTGCCACTGGTGGAAAATCCTCAGTTCTCTTGATGTAAAAACATAGAAAAGATCTTGCTGGAGTGTAAAAGTAAACTACTTTATCCAACAACTAGCTAGATAAAGAATTCAGAGCAAGTAAATCAATAGAGCAGACAATGAAAAGCAAAATGCACTTTTTTCAAAATAAGCACAAGGAAAGGCAAATAGATCATTAAAGATATCAACAGCAGTGTAGAAAGGCACAAGCTTGCAAAGCTCAATTTAAAGTACGAACAGGCAGGCTAAAAATCAACAGCAAGGAGTCACCAACAGTACTTGTACATTTTGCTGGCTTTGAATCTTGTAAAAAAAGACAAGGCCACAGATATACTCTGTATATTTTAGTATCATTCAAAAAAAAAAAAAAACCACATGAAATGTGCAGCCTGGGTAATTTAAGTGTTTATCTGCGGGTTCCTATCAGTTCGTTGAAACTTCAGCAGTTCGAACACCATATGTCGAACTGTAAAGTTCGAAAACTGATTATCGCGAAGCCATGGAACACCGAATTCTTTCCCAGGGAGAGAATTTGGTTGGCCGTTTCTGCGACTTCGCTATTTTCAGCACTGTGGTGGAAAGTTACGGGTCGGGTTCAGGTAAGTGTGCGGTTGTGCAGACTTTAGGGTTAGGGTGCGGGTTAGGTGAGTTAGGGTTAGGGCACGAGTGAGGTGTGTGTGCGATAGTGACAGACTTTAGGGTTAGGGTTTTGGGCGCGGGTCAGGTGAGTGTGCAATAGTGATGGACCTTGGGGTTAAGGTTTGATTATAATAATAATAAGGTTTTAATAGTTAGTAGTGTATGTACGGTTTAGTGTAGGGTTAGATGTAGGGTTTTAAGTGTGTGTGTGTGTGTGTGTGTGTGTGTGTGTTTGTGTGTGTGTGTGTGTGTGTGGATTGCTGTTTTTTGGTGTGCTTGTGTTGTGTGCATGTTTCTTGGAACAGCGATTTGTTTCCCTTGGAAAATAATCGCTGTTCCAAGCCTTCGATGGTTTTGCACTTCCAGGTTAGAAGTTCGAACATATGGTGTTTGAACTTTTGCCATTTCGTTGAAGTGATATAGACCCTTTATCTGCCACAAAGAACAAAAACACCAGACCAAATAGATTTCTCAAAACAAAAAACATAAAAACACAACATGTAAAACTGAAAGCCACTTTATCACTTTAAGTAACTACATATCAGACAGAAAAAGAGATAGGATTACTTTACTTGCTTCACTGTTTCAAATCACTATCAGGGAGTCACGAGCAGTGTTTGTAGGTTTTGCAGGTCTTGAGAGTCTTATCAGAAAAAACAAGACAACAGATATACTCTGCACATTTAACTATCACTCAAGAAACAAACTAACCAATGGAAAAAAATGTGAAGCCTGGGTAATGTAAGTTTCTATCTGCCACACAGAGCAAAAACACCAGGCCAAACAGATTTCTCAAAGCAGAAAACAAAATGGAATAGGTAAAACAAAGCAGCTCTATCAGTTTAAAGGAAAACTCCATCCTTTCCTACAGTTTAACTCAATCCTTAGATTGTTGTTGTTGTTGTTGTGTCTTTCGGCTTTTCCCGGTTAGGGGTCGCCACAGCGGAACTCCGGTCCGCTAATGATTGGCAGTAGATTTTTACGTGCCGAGTTGCCAGCCCTGACACACAAACTTCAACGAAGATACGCCCATTTATGCCTGTCTCTACACAGAAGACGCTCTAACTGAGAATCGAACAGAACAACGTCTGTACTGTGAGGCGACAACGTTACTGCAGGACCACCACCACAGCCCCCCCCCAAAAAAAATATGGTTCCAGTACTGTGTAGGTGCCAGAAACCTGCTTGTACTTTTTAAAACTTCCACTTCCTTGTACTGGAATCAAAGGAAGGGAAAAGCCCTCCAATTTTTTAACTTGTCACATACTTTGCAGAGGAATTCATTTCCGCCTGCATGACATACAATAGAAGCAGATAAATTTGTAGTTTACACTGTCAGGTACTGCTGTCAGTCTTAGATGGGCAATTAATTCTGCTAATGTCAGGAACACAGCAGCTGATATATAAAAAAAAGAAAGCTGTGGAACTGTTTTCCACTGTTTTTATTGCAGAGAGGAGGAAAACTTAATACAACCCTTTCATAGCAAAACAAAACAATTAGATCAGTCAGGTTTTTAAAGGCAGTTCATAGGTTGACGCTAGGCTATGTGCCCTATGGCATTTATCAGCCTAGCCAGAGTGTGTTTGGCTTTCGCCACCCCTTAAAAATGGGTTTTACTGTGCCTTTTTTAGGTTAGTTTACTGTGCCTCTGTCTAGTGGTGACACAGAAGTGATCCCCGGGGTGAACCTACGATCTCCCATCCACTCGTCAAGATTTCTCTTGAAGAGAGTCAGTGAGGGGCTCTGCCTGATATGGACTGGGATTATATTCCGAGTGCTGGGAGCCTCTGGGTCACAAATCTGTCTCTCCAGCATGTCCTATTAATTTCTGTGTTGAGATTCAAGTCCCTTGAGAGCATAGCTCTAGTGGATTTGGATTTTTTTAGGTGGAGCATGTCCATTAATTCCGAGTTGGACATGGCTTTATACATCAGGCACAGATCGCCACTAAGCAGGCGGTATGCAACTGAGTAGAGCTGGAGTTTCTTTAACCTGGCAGCATAGGTCATCTGTTTGAGACCCTTGATCCTCTTGGTGAGATATTTTTGTAGTCTTTCCAGTTGCTGCAGGTGTCGGGTAAGGTACATCCCAAACGAGGCATTGTATTCAATTATGGGCCTGATGAGTGATGAGTAAAGGGGCACAATGACCTCCCTTGATTTAGATGTGAACCCTTTCATGATAAGGTGGGCTATATAGAAGGTGTTTCTATCCACTTTGGCAACGTGGTTGTCAAAGGACAGATTACTATCACCTCTTCTGATAAATTTACATAAGCAGCAACACAGTATTGAAATGCTAAACTTTAAATGTTGGTTATTTATAATAGTTTACATTGTAAGATAACTTAAATGTAGTATTAAAGATTTCTGTGATATTTAGAGGAAAGTCTGAAAATATTTTTACTTGTAAAGTATTAACACATTTACCATTTTTAAGCCCTCCCCATCAGGACAGAACTGCAGAAAGGGAGATAAGTAGCTACACTATCAACTAAGTGCACTGATACTGTTCACAAAAGGTCTTTCATGCCTTTTTGTGACATACTCCCAAAGGGGGATGCATATTTGGTACACACAGATCCATGGTAGGAAATTCCCACTGACTTTGAGTCAGTCCTTACATTGTTAAGAGTGCATGAGCATTTAGTAGTTCACAAAGGAAATGTGATTATTGAATGCAACCATAATATACAACTGAATTTACTTTATCGTACGTTTCTATGTGTTTTTGCATTAAAAACATTAAGAAAAGGAAATCAGAAATACTTAACTGTGTTTAATTGCACACACACACACACGCGCGCACACACACACACACACACACATACACACACACACACACACACACGCGCACACACACACACACACGCACACACACACAGTCAGACGTTGTGCATTTAAACACAGTACTGTATCCCACAAATAGTATTCTACATGCTACACACATTTTTATACAGACACACACATACACACACAGATATATATATATATATATATATATATATATATATATATATATATATATATATTTATTTATTTGTGTGTGCGTTTATGTGTAGACACACATATACGGTTACATAAAATTTCTATTTTTGCTTTAAAGGACATGATGTATACCCACAGGCATATAATCTAGTTCTCAGTTATATACACACACACACACACACACACACACACACACACACACACACACACACACACACACGTTTTTGTAGATGTGTACTATGTATATATATATATATATATATATATATATATATATATATATATATATATACACAGATAAATATATATATATATATATATATATATATATATATATATACATATATATAGAGATTTGGATATATACATACACACACATATAAATATATTAAAAAATGTGTATATATATATATATATATATATATATATATATATATATATATATATATATATACACACACACATATATATATATATATGTATATAAAACAAACAAAATTAATCAATTCGAGACACTGGGATTTTCTAGCGGTTGGCCTTTTAGCCTCTCTCAAAATGTCTCATGGCTGCATAAGAGTCTAGAAGGCAGGTGAGTGAAAAGACCATTTTCACCTTACCAACACCCTCAAGTTTGCTGTACCCTCTTCTCAAGAAAGGCAAAGCTGGTTTAGTTCACAAGCAAATTTATGGGAACTTTCCCAATCATGTTAAACAAAATCAAAAAAGACAGTCTAAATGCTGCATGGAAAATGTGTGGTCATGCAACTCGACCCCACTTGTAATCTTAAAATCAAATTTATTTACTGTTTTTAACATGGATGCAGGTGGCTAGGTAAACCAACAACCACTCTTCAAAGATTCTGGAATGTAGGATCTACAACAGTCTGTTGGCAATCTTACAATATTGGTCCAGCAACTATCCCAGAGACTGGATTCCCTTCAGACACCTGATGGCTGTGAGTCAGTACAGAGATGGGAACCAAAGGATGTCTATCCAGTACTTCACTTGGTGAGACCCAGGAAACCAGATACTGCATTTGGAAATCAGTCTGTGCCTAATGTTCAAGGTAATCATTCAGTAGGATTGGAAAATAATAATAATAATAATAATATTTTTTCAGTACCGAACATTAAAGAATGGCTTAAAAAAACAGTGTTTGAGCCAAATGAACATTTACATGAGGATAATTTTAACTTGAGTGAATATCTGGATGCTTTTGAACACATACTTTTTAAGATTTGGAAACTTCAGCTAGAAAACAGCTACTCACTCAAATCTATTAGAACCATTAGGATCCCCAAGGGTCTCAGGATTTGAAAGTATCCTACGGAACTGATTAATAACTCACCCTTGCATGAAGAACTGTTGCAGCTTTTCGATAGACATGGGTGTGAGTTAATGGAGGTACTGGTAAAATATAATACTTGTCTGACTGACAGTCTTGTAGCCAAAATTGGGTCATTGGATAAAGCTATTACAGAAGACATGGATTATGAACATTACTGAGTGCAGCATTCACATATCTTTCAATCCACAGATTCTCAGATAGCTAGAATGCAGGAAAGAAAGCTGAGCAAACTGGAACGGGGCAAGGTGGACTATTTGAATACTAAAGCTTATCCAATGCCTCCATTATCTCAGGAATGGAGGAGTAGATAACCAATAGAAGGAATTTATGCTCTGATACAATGCACATACCAGAACAAGAGGACAGTGTAGTATAACAAACTTTGAATTTTAGTGAGTGCCCTTTACAATTTCCCCCTCTGCATAGGTCCAAACGACTGAGGGGGAAACAACAGAATCAGTGGGGGCAATGGCAGAATGGTACCTACTCCCCATAATACAATATAGTTCAATGGTCGAATACCAAGGCAGGGAGGAAGTTCTGGAACCGCTAATGCCTACCTTAGCAACTTCAGAGGATGTGATTCTCTGCCAGATTATCACCACCAATACAGGTGACTTTAAAGTATTTAATTTTAGTTTGTGCCCTGTGTTTCAACAGCATGCTAACATTTTATCACAAGGTTTTACATTTGTGATGAGTAGCAAGGCTAAAACAGTGGAATTACTGATGGAAATAAAATTGTATACACAAAGATTAAACTTAAATATTTTATATGACAATGGTGATGAGGCTTATGAACCGAGGTTGAGACTAACTAACATTTATAATCCACCATTATACCCCTACTACAGCTTTGATTATAGAGGTAGCATGAATGTAACTCGCGGAACTCACTGTGTTTCTAATGTTGAAAAAGATGATCTGGATTTATTGCATTATATGACAATGAGTAACATATGCATTATGAAACCAGATAAGGGGGGTGATACTTATGGATAATTTACAATATATATTATATTTAATTATTTTAATTGATGATGTCTATCAACAAATTTTCAAGAGGGAGATGAATATTGCATACCGGAAGATTAGTTCAGCATTATATGACTTGTTAACAGAGAACCCAATTTCTATTGATGAATACAATTTTTTGCACATAGACATTCCGATGGTACCTACCATTTTTGGGGTACCTAAGATACATAAGGATTTGAATGACCCCTCCAATGCATCCTATAGTGGACGCCAGATCTTCTATTACTTCGATCTTGGAGAAATTTTTAGACTTTCATTTCAAAAAGGAGCTATATAGGTTTTCACACCTAAGTGAGGATTCTTGGGATTTCCTTAGTAAATGCAATCAGTATTCGATGAAGCAGTGTGTTTTGTTAACAACAGACATTAAGAATTTGTATACTAGTATTCCCCATGATGTGGGGGTTGAATGGTTCACTGATATCTTACATAAGAATACTAATTTAACTCGGAATAAAGTTAATTTATATGTGAAATTACTTATCCTGACATTAAACAATAACTTCTTGTTTTTTTTTTTTATAACCAATATTTCTTGAAGCAGAAGGGGTGACTAAGAGGTCAGCTGTAGTGAAGGGGCAATTTGCCGATGCTGCAAGAATGATTTTGGTGTATGAAGACTTTTTAGAGGAATGTCAGCATTCAATGAAGCAGTGTGTTTTGTTAACAATAGATGTTAAGAATTTGTATACTAGTATTGAATGGTTCACTGATTTCTTACATAAGAATACTCATTTAACTCAGAATAAAGTTAATTTATATGTGGAATTACTTAACCCGACATTACACAATAACTTTTTTCTTTTTGATAGCCAATATTTCTTGCAGAAGGAGTGGCTAAGGGGTCAGCTTGTGGCTCACTTTAAGCAAATATAGTTATGACTGAGTGGAAGCGCAAGTACATTTTTACAGTCCATAAAAAGATTCCTGGTACCTATACACTAGGTACCTGAATGATATTTTTATTGTATGGAAAGATGTAAATCAGGTACCTGTTTTTTTAGAATATCTCAATGGAACCACATATTTTTTTAAGTATGACTCATGAGATAGGGAAAGATTATATTTCCTGTCTGGATGTTAAGTTGTTTAAGGATTATGAGAATAAGAGGTTTATTCTGAGAATATTTAGAAAACTCGCTTACTCTTAATAGTTTCTGCATTGCAACAGTTCTCACCCAACCACACAAAACAAAGCTGTGGTAAAGGGGCAATTTGCTCATGCTGTGAGAATGATTATGGTATATGAAGACTTTTTAGAGGAATGTCAGTTGATTAAAGAAATGTTTTTAAAGAGAGGGGACCCGGAAACATTCATTAACAATTCATTGAATGAAGTAAATAACAAAAGAAAGGTGACTCACTTCACCCCCATTTTGGGTCAGGAGGGAATTAAAAATATGGGTGATGTTGGTAATGACCCATGGGTGTCTTTGGAGGTACAAGTTGCATCTGGTAAGAATTACAGATGTAGTCTTGTTACAATATACTCCACGGACAGTGAAGCGTTGAATCTAATTATTGAAAAAACTGGGGGATTTTAAATGAGAGTTAGGTAAAAAATTGGGTGACTGCCCTATAATTGTTTTTAGAAAAGGGGTCAGCCTCAAAATTATTTTGAATCCGTAAGCAGGTGTGAACCAGAGGGGGGAAATAAGGATCTATATTACAGGATTGAAGCTTTACTTAATCGAATAAGTAAAGCTCGATCTTGTAATATCAAAACAGTAAAATGTTGAACAGCTGATTTAACACAGGGAAACACTTCCTTTGGCCGTTATGTGGAAAAGGCCCATTTTCCAAATTGGAGCAATCTTGGAGTTGGTATATTTAGGTAGGGGGGTTATGGGGGCACAGCCCCCAACATCAGGGGCTGTGGGGGGGCAAAGCCCCTCACTTGATTTCGAATGTAAAGTTTTTTTTTTTTTTTATTCGGCCAAGGGAAATGTTTCCCTTGTTTGAATCAGCCGATCTACATTTTTAGATGTCGATATTACTAGATTGGGCTTTAGTTATTCAATGAACTAAAGCTTCGATGTTGTAATATAGACACGGGAAATAAGGATATGTGTATATGTGGGAACTGTAATTACTGTAAATACATGCTTGTAGGCAACAGGTTTATGATTAATGGACAGAATTTTATGATCAGGGGGAATATAACTGCATTTCCACAGGGGTTATATATGTTGTATTATGCTAATCCTGCACTAGTTTTTACATCGGGAAAACTGAACGAATGCTAAGAGAGAGGGTATATGAACACTTGTACGAAATTAGGAAGCAGAGTAATATTAATGCATTGTTGAAACATATTTATTTATTTATTTATTTATTTACTTGTTTGTTAACCGGGTTAGTCCAACTGAGCCAAAAAGGCCCATTTTCAGTGGAGACCTGAGGAGAAAGGTTCTAATTATACTACTAACAAAGCAAGTAAGAAAACAGTACTATTGAAATATATACAGTTGCATGATACAGTAAAGATAAAACAATTGCATAAAGAGATTAAATAAGACCGACAGTCTGATTTATTGAACACAGACAGAGATAAACATATAGGTCATTACAGAAAAAAAACAGACTGAATTTGGAATAACATATTTAGGTCTATAGCATAATAGTCAGTATCCATATTACATAGACTTGTATATACAGGAGTCTGTTGATAGTTTATGATTTTCTTACTGGAGGATTCTACTATCTAAATCCAGAAGAACTATATACAAGAAATATATGCACACAAAAAAAAAACCTGCTGACAGCTTCTCATAGGCCTATAAGAGGTCTTTTATAGTCTACAAACTTTTTGAGATAAAGATATAGTATAAAGGGAGACAGAATGGGGGGTGTATTAGGTTGGGTCTTGGCAAATAGAGATGGGGGGCATTAGGTTGGTTCCTAGCATGGACAGGAGTGACAGTTTGCCAGGAAGTGTTTTAGTTCTTGTTTGAAACTGTTTGTATGTTTGACAGTAAGAATATTAGTGGGGAGTTTGTTCCAGTCTTGGGCAATAGTGCTTTTGTATAGAAGTTTACCTATCTTTTTGTTAGGTTTATAGATACTGAGAGGGAGTTGACTGGGACCATGGAGAGAGCGAGTAGGACTATCGAGGGATACAAAGGAGGAGAGAGAAGGGCAGGCTGAAGGTTTATTAATTAAGGAATGATTGAGTGAGTAGTAACTGGGATAACAGTAGTAAGTGGGGAAATTCAAACCACTGTAGTTGTCTAAGACCAAGGCAGTGGTGAGTTTTGGTAGGGTGGCTGCTGGTGAATCTAGCTATTTTGTTAAATGTTTGTTCTAGCTTTGTGATTAAGGTGGACTGTAGATGTGTAAGGATAGGAGAGGCCTAGAGAAGACAGGGAAGGAGACAGACCTGTGCCACAGTGTGTTTGGAGTCAGAAGACAAGAATTTTCTGTTTCGGTATAGTAGTCCCAGTTTTTGGTGTGTCTTTTTTATGCAATGTTGAATCTGGAGGTCAAATTTTAGTTGGTCATCAATTGTGATTTCTAAAAGCTTAGTGTGAGACTCAGCTTTGATATTGGTATTTTCAAGAGATGTAATGATGAAAGCTGTTTTGTGATGGGAGAGAGAGATGGGAATGAAGAGAAGGAGTTTTAATTTTTTTTTTCAGGGTTCAGGATGAGTTGGTTATCGGTTCACCATTTTTCAACGGTGAGAAATGAGTTTTGAGTAATAGATTGAAGGTGGGTGATGTTGTTGGAGAAAGAGATAAGAGTTGAGTTGCCGGTGTATTGTACAAGGGAGGAAGTGCCACAGGATGAGTGGAGGTTGTTAGTAAAGATGTTGAAGAGAAGGGGGCCTAGAATGGAGCCTTGTGGGACACCAGATTGGATGGTTAAGAAGGGAGAGCAATAGGATTTCCATCTGACTGACTGTAGCCTATTGCTGAGGTAACTGGAGAACCAAAGTATAGTGGAGGAGGAGGGGTTGAGATCAGATAGTTTGATTAGCAGTTTAGAGTGAGATACAGTATTGAAGCCTTTGAGAGATCCAGGAAAAGACAGGAAAAAGCCATGTTGAGTGGGGGTGAAAAGGTTCTTCTGGATAAGGTGTTTGAGAAGTTGTTTGTGAATGCATTTTTCAAGGATTTTTAAGAGGGGTGAAAGAAGAGCTACGGGTCTGAAATTAGAGGGATCAGTGGAGTTGCCCCCTTTGTCAAGGGGTACAGTGTAGAAAGATTTCCAGATATCAGGAACAGTAGATTCTAGGACTGATCTGTTTATAAGTATCAAGATAGGGTAGGCAACAGAGTATGCTGCGAGTTTAAGAAAAAGGGAAGGTAGGTTATCAGTGGAGGGAGAACATGACTTGAGCTTAAGTAGAAGAGATTTTACATAAGCAGTATGGACTGGTTCAAGAGAAAAAGTAGTGTAGGAAGAAGGGGCTGGGATTGTTGTTATGGTGAGTGCGGGTTGGTTTTTGGATAGATTCAATGAAATAATTATTTAGTAGCGTTGCAGCTTCTTGTGGAAAGTTATTATGGTAGGGATTGGGTGTTGTAGGATTATGTTAATGTTGTGCCAGAATTTTTTAAGGTTAGAGTGTTGACTGGTGAGCCTCATAGTAAACGTTTTTCTTATCTCTATTAATTTGCTTCTTGGTAAGGTTCGTAAATTTTTGTACTGTTGAAATAGCAAACACAATTTATTTTTTAGCCATTATGTCCAGATACTATCTCTTTTTTGCATCAGGGATTTAGTGTTCTGTGTTAGCAGGGTGCATGGTTAGTTTTTAACCTAATTTTTCTGAAGGGTGCTAGGGAATCCAGGATGCTAAGGAAATCTGGTTTATTCTAATACTGCATCATTAAGATGTTGAAGGAAGGACCAGTTTATTGATGAGAGTCTTTTATTAAATGTTTCAGCATTAAAGTTTAAGAGTTTGTGGCAGTCTCTCAATAAATGGGTTTTGGGGAGTTGAATGGTGTGTTTTTGCACATGGATGGGGAGGTGGTAACTTAAGGAGTCTGGTAGGGTGGTAGCATTATGGCAGAGGTCTGGACTGGAGGTAAGGATCCAGTCTGGTATGGAGCCAGTATCGGTGCTTTTATTTTTATGAGTGGGTGTTGTAATTAGTTGGCTAAAACCATGGAGGTTAATGCTATAGTCTGGAGAATTGATTACGTCACAGAGGATGGCTATTTCATATGGTATATTGTCTGAGATCCAAGATAATATATGCCCGAGAACGGGGATGTTATTACCAGCTGGAATATATATGGCTATTATAGCAATTGTTTTATGGGGATTTATGTGACAATTGAGAAATAGTATCTCTGCTGGGTGGAAGTTTGGGGTAGATGGTGGGAGGGGTGAGTTGCTCAGAATAGAGAATTGCAACTCCACCTCCTTTTTTTGTGATACGATCTTGCTGGTAGATGTTGTAGTGGGGAGGATAGGATTTCTCTCTTGGAGCTATGGAGTTTAAACCAAGTTTCAGATAATGCTAAGATATGCCGGGAGTACTGCGATATCCATGCATGGAGTTCGGTAGATTTATTGAGTAGACTTTCTAAATTCATGGAGTAGAATGATAAGATTTTAGTACTGAAGAGGGCGGTGGCTGAAGGTAGGTGAGTGGTGGGTAGTAGGATGGGTTGGGGAGAAGAGGGGTTGAGGACCAAGACTGGGGTGAATGTCCCCACTAAACAAAATAGTTTGGGATATGCGATTTGGTTGAGATATGAAGTACTGGAGTGAGAATACTATTTGCTTGAGTTTAGGGGAGACAGGTGCCTATGGTGGAATTTTGATTTTAGAGAGGTGTATGGAGGAGATGTTATACAGAGAGGGCGAGATTGTGAAAGGTAGGGAAGTGTCTTTATTAGTAATAGGATGAATAAGTGTAGGAGACGGTGTTAGGTAGAAGAGTTTAATGTGATATCTTCCTTTCTTTGGCTGGCCCTTCGGCAACCAAGCTGTTAGTTAGACTTAGGTCACCAGCAGTCCATCATTAATGAGGTCCATTTACACTAACATTCAACAAGAAAGTGACTTTCCAGATTTGGGGAGATATCCTATCTAATGATGAACATTATTTTAAATTTGTAGCTAGTGACTAACTGGGTGTTAACCCAAGGGGTGGCCCATGGAAATTAATACTGGAGAGGAAAGAGACAGCTTGGCAATTACTCCTAAATGCTAACACTTCCCCAGGTTAAATGAGGCCATGTCTATCAGCTGTTTACTGAAACTGAAGGCCTATTATAGATGATCTTTAGGTTGAAGCTTAGTTCTTTTACCTGCAACAGTGTTGGTGTAGACTCTGGCAGTGTAAAAACACGAATGATTAAAAACTCTGTGTATTTATTTTAAACATTACATTGTGTATTTTTAAATGTTATATTGTCTCTTTAAGTTTCTAGGTGGCAAGATGTCATGTGATTTCTTTTAATTTTGATTATGCTTTAAATGCTGCTAGTTTGTGATGAATGACTAAGATAAAATTGCTTATCTTTACAGTCAATAAATTCAATTTAAACATTCCAAGCGGGGTGAGCTGTGAGACCACACATTTTCCATGCAACACTTATAACCTTCCCAATAATCCAGGACAGAGTTGAAGGATGACAGGGTGTCACATTGTTTAGCTTGTAGGTGAAGTCTGTTTCAAAGATGAGGTAAGTGTTGTGTTATAAATTTGTCCCTCTGTCACAGTTTTATTTATCATTTGGTAGAGATTTTGCTCAGGGTATTAGTCCGAGAATTCAGTGACTGGGATGAAGCCCCCCCTTCCTAATTCTGGAAAGTCACTTTTTTGTTGGATGCTAGAGTAAATGGACCTCATTAATGATGGACTGCTGGTGACCTAAGTTTAACTAACAGCTTGGTTGCCGAAAATAAAGGAAGAATGAATGACCAATGTCTGCTCACTTAAGTGGTGGGGTTCATAGGCTGGTACTAGGTTATTGGCCCTAGGGCCTATACAAGCCTAGCAATAACAATTCCCTGGCTATTTCTTCCCACACTATTTACTTCCCTGGACCCCTGTCTAGCAGGGTGACTGACGTGATTCCTGGGGTGAATTTCCTTTCTCCCATCCAATTGTCAAGTTCCTCTTGAAGAGGGCCAAAGAGGCGCTCTGCTTGACATGTATGGGCAGTCTATTCCAGAGTCTGGGGAGTCTCTGCATCAAGAACCTATCCCTCCAGCATGTTTTGTTTATTGTGATGACAAGGTTTAGATCCCTGAAGCATGTGGCTCTGAGGGATTGGGATTTCTTTAAGTGCAGCATGTCCAACAGCCCTGGGTTTGACATGGCCTTGTATGTTAAGCAGAGATCACCTCTGAGTAGATGATATGTGACAGGGTATAGCTGGAGTTTTTTATGGTGGTCAGCGTAGGGCATCTGCTTTAGGCCTGTGATTCTTTTAGTGAGGTATTTCCGCGGCCTTTCCAGTTGTTGCAGATATCTTGAGAGGTACATACCAAACAGGGCACTGTATTCTATAATGGGTCTAATGAGGGATGAGTACAGTGGGACAATGACCTCCTTTTTCCTGGATGAAAAGCCTGTAGTAATAAGGTGTGCCACATAGAAGGATTTCCTGACTGTTGTGGCGATGTGGTTATCGAAGGTGACACCACTGTCCACCTGTGCCCCGAAGTCTCTTATCACACTTTCGGTGTTTAGTGTACTGCCACCTATGTGGTAATTCACGGGTACATGTTTATTCCCAAAGGGGATAACTATACATTTCTTGGCATTAAGCTTGAGCCCATGGCTCTGGCACCAAGCATCTGTTTCTGTAAGGACCTTTTGTAGAGTATCCACATCATTTGGGGATTCAATAATGGCTCCCAATTTGCAGTCATCTGTGAACTTTGTTAGCTAGAGTCCCTTAGTGTTGGCTTGTACTTCAGAGAAGTAGAAGCCAAACAAGGGCGGTCCCAGGACTGAACCCTGAGGTACTCCACTTGTCACTTTTCTGGAGCTGGATTTGGAGTCAGCTACTTTTACAGTGTGGGTTCTGTCAGTAAGCCAGTTGGCAACCCATTGAGTGACGTAGGGATTAATGACCAGCTTAGTAAGTCTATCTATGATTCCAGAGTGGGGGATAGTGCCCAAGGCCTTGGCGAGGTCCAAATAGGCTGTGTGGACAGCCTTACCCTCGTCCACGGCTCTGAAGACTGATTCGAAGAAGTCAGTCAGGTTCAGGAGTCAAGATTGGCCCTTCACGAGTCCAAACTGGGTGGGGTCCAGTGTTTGAAGGTTGGCAATGCCTTTGTTTATAAGTTCTGTGATAATACGTTCCATGGCCTTGCAGATCAGGCTCATCAGATTGATGGGGCAGTAGTTTCCGGGATCCAAGGTGGATCCCCTCTTGCAGAGTGGGATAACTGTAGCTGTGTACCACTCAGTGGGCACGAAGCCTGAAGTGAGGCTACGATTAAACATGACACTTGCGTGAGGTGCCAGTTCATTTTGTAGTTCATGTAGTACACAGCCCAGGATGTCATCTGGTCCCATGGATGCTGTATTCTTAGCTTTGGAGAGTGCATTTTTTACCTGTGTGGCCGTTACTACCAGAATTTGGCAATCTTCCATTACTGAGATGGGTCGTTTAGGGGGTGAGAGGCAGGTGAAGTTGGCACTGAATTGATCAGCCAGGATATTGGCAATATCCTTGGGATCACTATATTTAATGCCATTCTGTTGTAGCTAAGAGCAGATCTGAGCATTGCCATTTATATTCTTGACATAGTTATAGAATGCCTTGTGGTTGTCTTTGGAATCTTTGGCAATTTTATTTTCATAACTAGCTTTGGAGGATTTTATGAGGGATCTCAGCTTCTTACTGAGGCTGGTAAGGGAGTTTGTTGCATCCTGGGGTTTTCCCAGCATAGGGAACACCATTTTAGGATCGATTTCCTGGCCATTTACTTACTGTAAGTTCCTGAAGTATGTTCTCTGAGCATCCTACTGCAGAAGGCCTCTTATGGTGGTATTGTAGGAACTGTGCATACAAATACAATACCCTGCATGTCTCTACAATACCCCTTGCAATTTCTCATGGAATGAGAGATTAATAAAAAAAAATAGTGGTAAGCTTCTCATGGGGATGCAATTTATCTATGAAGAGTCATTAAAAAACTGCACTTAAGTTACTTATTTTGAAGCATGAATAGTAAATACTCTTCTTTAAGACTGATAAATTACTAAGCCTTTACCAAATGACAATAATGCAAAGCTAACTTGAGTGACGGTCTGGATCAAATGTCAAAAAAGAGATGATTTTTAAGTAGACAAGCTACCCTGCTTTCTAGCCAGGACTACCTTATAAAGGCCTCATCTACAGAATTTAACAATGCAAGCTGGAAGATATCCACCTGCTAAAATGATCCAGGTGAGGAATGACATCTGTCTGTGGTAGATATTCCAAAACCTAAAAGAATCCTGCTACAATATCTTAACAATGCACATCAATGATGAGTCTTTTTTTAAAGATCTTTATTACACCACCACATTTTAAGCTGTAACTTGGTTCACAAACATTAACAGAAAATAAAACAAACAATAAAGTTTCTATGAAAATGTCATGCAGTATGCATACATGTTTTTAATTCACTCCAACATTACTTTAATTTCTACATTCCTGCCTTCCTTTAAGCCTCACTCCTCCACCACTTGAACACAATTATGTATACACTGTTTCCACAAATTCAGTTTCTATGAAATGTGCTCCTTCCCTTTTCTAGAGATTCTACCTCAGTTTCTTTATCTCCTTTACAATACCCAGAATTTCATTTATGTTAGTTATAGATTTTGATTTACGTTTTCTAGTAATTGCTTTTTTGATAACCAACAGTATTAAAATTAATATAGTCTTCCAATATTTTGCTAATTTGGATGTTATATACCAACTGAAAAGAATCATTTTCTCAAAGGAAAGTGTTAAAGATGTGAAAGAGAAAGTCATGAAATATGGGAGCCAATGATTATATGAACTAAAAGCAGGTGTGCAAAATTGCAGTAGTAGGCTCACTAGAACAAAATTTGAACTCAATCAGGAAATAATGTTATTGATTTGGGACTCGGAGCAAAACTACTCAGAATCTGTTTGAAAGTTAATAATCCTCTAAATGTTAACAGAAAAAAAAGGCAAAATTTTGCAGGTGGTAAAAAAAAAAGTTGGAGGGAGGTAGTAGAAATATTGAAGGAAATTAAACCAGGGAAGATGTCAGGCTGAAACAGAAACATGGAAAAAGGATTACAAAAATTGTAGCTGTGGCACCAAATAAGCGGAGATTTAAAAAGATAAAGAGGTGAAGTTAATGGAGAGAAACAAAGAAGTTTCATCTGAATGGCATGAAAGGCAAATGAAAAGAAAGAAAGAGGGATTGGGGAAAAAATAAATGGATATAGGGTAGAAAGATATGATATGCCTATGGAATTTACACATTAGGAAGCAAAGGGATTGTAAAAAAGGATTACTGTTGTAGATAGTTAAAATATGAATGTTAAAAACATAGGCAATGTTTAATCATGACTTTGTTAAATACAAAACAGTCTATTCACATTGCATAATTACGTTAAATTAGAAACATGTGATGAATCATTAAGCAATATGAAATCTGTCTGCTCTACTTATAGAATCTATTAGAATATGTAAATAATAAATTATGGAAATGATGTAAAATCAACCCAGTTAAAAGTAACAGTGCACCATACATGACTGTACAGAAAGTAAGGCGAGGGAAGCTATATGATATAATACAATTGCACTTGCAAAAAAAGAAAAAAATAATTTCTTTAGTTAAAACCATTTGCTCCCCAAAGCATTTAGAAACTTCCAACTGATAACACTCCTAAAATGTTTCCAATTACCTCTCTTCTCATATCATAGCTCCAGCATTTGCTATCTACCTAAGGAAAAATCCTCTAAAGTCTACTTGAGGTATAAAAATACCTAAGAAAATACTTGCAAAAATCCTAAATTTTCTGGAGTTTGCTGGATATTTGACAGCATTACAAATATCTTCCCACTGTTCCTATGTAAATTGCCTTTCCTTTTATATTTTTTGCCAGTCTTGTCTAACCTCCTCTGATTAATTCTTACAGTTTTGCCAATATTTCATATGCCTAGTATTTATTCCTTTTTTAACAGTAGTTTCTGTTCTAGACTCAACTAAAATCCCTACCAGAACTAGTCTATCAGTGTTGCAAATGAGGTTCCAGTCCCTAGTGATATGTAAAATTCCCTGCTGAAAGCTATTATTTATCCAAAATTCTCACAATCTCCATAACAATAGTTTTAAGTGGAATATAAAAACATGTCAGTGTAAATCTTCCCTGCCAAAAACTCCTCACTACCACATATCAGCCATTATAATCTATTTTTTACCTCTTCTGTCACTATTGGAACTTCTTTTATAATCAGTATTAGTGCTTAATAACCACCCTAAAATTCTCTCTCTCTCTCAAATTTACATACTCATTTCTACCCAAAAGCATCTCCTGTAACACATTGATTTGCACCCTACATTTCTTAACACAATTCAGAACTCTTCTCCATTTGAACTGAAGTTACATTTCCCATATGTTCACTTCAATAAAACACTCAAGGAAAAAAAATGCATTTTCAATATCCTCCCAACCCTTTTTAATTTACAAAACTGTATACACTTTCCAAAAAGGAAGTTTATCACTACAAATCAGAACAGTTATCCCAAACTGACGGATGCACCCACAGGCACTACCTATTCTAAAGTTAGGATAACCATGGGAAAACTCATGATAGAGCATGTGCTCACACTTATGCAGATAGCTGCTCTTATCTTATCATTATTTCCCTCCCAGATGTGAACAAAAACTTGCATGTTTTCAATTATATTTACTGCATTACAGCATTAAAGCCATTTTGGAAACAACTACTTGGTAACTATTCACTTCACAAAGATTCAAATTTCATTTACTTTCAATAAACTGTTGGTCAATACCCCTTTAAATGTTAATTATATTTTACAGAGCAGATTTCACTGAAAGCACACTATGTAGACCTCTCAAGATTAAGTGCTTGCATGCATTTCCAAAATGTCTGCACATTGGGCACCAGGTTGATTATAACTTTCTCAAAGTGAAGATTGAAAAACTATTACAAAAGCCAATAAAAGTTATCAAACTGGATAAAATGTTATTGCTGGGTTGTAATTTACACTGCACAAATGTCAGAAAAAATGGAAAAGAAAAAATTCTGGATGGGAGCAACAGTGCAGTTGTTCTGCAAAAAGCAGGTCACGCTACATGCACAGTACAAGAAACAGCTTCTAGTAATTTATCATATCAGGGACATTTAGAATAAGTGAGGCAGTGGAGGTATACAAAGCAAATAAATGGCTGAAATAATAGAAGCTTTATATAACTATTCAGATGAGCTAATAAAACTGCAGAAATCAGATCTTGAAATAAAGAAAAGACTGGTTGAACAGGAGGCTTTTATTTATTTATTTTACATTTGTTAACTAGGCAAGTGGGCCAGTCCAGAGACCCTTTTTAGCAATAACTTGGGCAAAGAGGCAATATGTAATATACAACAGACAAATACAATTCATAAGTTACTGTATGGGAGTAGGCAGATTATTAAATACAGAAAGCATCTTTAAACAAGACAACATGTAAAAGCAAAACATATTTGGTCACACACACAAAAAAGCATTAACTGATAAAACTTAAACATACCTCTGAACTACATTAGAATATAGAACTATAAAAGATATGACTGCTTGGAGTAAATGTAGCATGATGGGTTCAGCCTGGCTCTCTTTTACATTTACATTTGCATCCTTTGGTGAGATGCTTTTTAAGCGGTCTTCAGATGTCCTTAATGTCATGCACCAATCTAAAGTTTTTGGATAGTGCATTCTAGCATGCTGGAGCAATTTTGAAAAAGGCATATCCTATGGGGGTAAGTCTGAATGAGAATCTTACTAACTGCAAAGCTTCACTTGATCTAACAGAATGGGCTTGTTCAATACACTGAAGTATTTATTTTTAATGCAGAGCAGTACCACTCAAACAGATGCTTGTCTGGCAGCACAGAGGACTAATGTTCTAAACTGTTAATAAGCTGCTTCCTGTGCCAAGGCTACAGGGTTTTATCCCTTCTACCTTCAATTGCCTGTTGTGCGACTCTGAGCAAGTCACTTAATCAGACAGTGTTCCTGAGTCACCCCTGTAAAGGGACTGTTGACTCGGTCATCAAATATGTTAGAAAAAGAGTGTAGCTATAAGAAGGGTACTGGTAGCCATCTGCCTTTTTGTAGTGTGGTATAGGTTCATAGGTTCATACTAGGCTATCTGCCCTAAGGCATTTATAAGCCTAGCCAGAGTGTGTATGGCTTTCGCCACCCATTTTAAATTAATTTTGCTATGCCCTTTTTCGAGGTTAGTTTACTGTGCCTCTGTCTAACAGTGACACAGAAGTGATACCTGGTGTAAACCTACGATCTCCCATCCACTCATCAAGATTCCTCTTGAAGAGAGTCAATGAGGGACTCTGCCTAACCTGGACTGGGATTTTATTCCAGAGTGAAGGGAGCCTCTGTGTTATGAATCTGTCCCTCCAGCATGTCCTATTTATTTCAGTGCTGAGGTTTAAGTCCCTCGAGCGCGTAGCTCGATGGGATTTGGATTTTCTGAGGTGCAGCATGTCCATTAATTCCGGGTTGGACATGGCTTTATACGTCAGGCACAGATCGCCTCTGAGCAGGCGGTATGCCACTGAGTAGAACTGGAGTTTCTTTAACCGGGCAGCATACGGCATCTGTTTGAGCCCCTTGATCCTCTTGGTGAGGTACTTTTGGGGTCTTTCTAGTTGCTGCAGGTGTCTGGTAATGTACATCCCAAAAGGGGCATTGTACTTAATTATGGGCCTGATGAGGGATGAGTAAAGAGGCACGATGACCTCTCCTGATCTAGATGTGAATCCCTTCATGATTAGGTGGGCTATATAAAATGTTTTTCTAACCACTTTGGCCACGTGGTTGTCAAATGAGAGATTGCTATCAACTTGGGTCCCCAGGTCCCTAATTACTTCTTCTGTACTTAATGGATTACCACCTATGTGGTAATTTGTGGGCACTTTGTTTTTGCCAAAGGGGATGACTATACACTTTTTGGCATTTAGCTTGAGGCCATGGCTCTGGCACCAGCTGTCTGTTTCTATGAGGCCCTTTTGGAGGATGCTTGTGTCGGCTGGAGAGTCTATTATGGCGCCCAGTTTGCAGTCATCTGCAAACTTGGTCAGCCACAGTTCTTCCATGTTGGCCTGTACCTCCGAGAAATATATACCGAACAAGAGAGGTCCCAAGACTGAGCCTTGTGGGATGCCACTTGTAACTGGTTTGGAGTCTGACATGGCTCCAGCTATTCTAACCATGTGGGTTCTGTCCTTGAGCCAGTTTGCAACCCATCTAGTGACATAGGGGTTTATATTTAAGCTGGTGAGCTTATCTATAATGCCCGAGTGGGGTATTGTATCGAAGGCTTTTGCGAGGTCCAGGTAGGCTGTGTGGATCACCTTCCCCTTGTCAATGGCCTTGGTGACTGTTTCAAAGAAATCGACCAGGTTTAAGAGGCAGTGTCTGTAGGTCCCCAATATCTTTATTTATAAGGTCCATGATGATCCTTTACATAGCTTTGCAGACCAAGCTAGTGAGACTTATGGGGCGATAGTTTCATGGATCCATTGAGGCACCACCTTTGTGGAGAGGGACCACTGTTGCTGTACGCCACTCTTTGGGTACATATCCTGTAGTAAGGCTGAGACTGAACAGTAGTTTTAGGTTTGGGTTTAGCTTTTCTTGGAGTTCAAGTAGGACGCAGCCCGGGACACCATCTGGTCCCATTGATGCTGTGTTTCTTGCTTTGGAGAGGGCAGCTCTTACCTGAGCATCTGAGATGTCTGGGGGATAGCACTCTGCTGGGATAGGTATTAGCCCTTTTGGTGGGGAGGGGGAGGGGAGAAGTTTGCGCTGAACCTGTCAGCTAGGATGTTGGCAATATCTGTGGGTTCGGTGTATTTTTTGTCATTTTGGACTAATTCTGAGCATATCTCGGAATTCCCACCCAGGTTCCTAACATAACTAAAGAAAGCCTTGTGATTATCCTTAGTGTCCTGTGCAATTTTTCTCTCGAAGCTGGCCTTAGACAATTTTATGAGTGCCCGTAGTTTTTTGCTAATACTGATCAGAGATGCCTTCCCTTTTTGGGATTTTGCTCTGTCATGTAGTAGCTTCCTCCTTCTATTGTATAGTTTGTTTATGGCTGGGGTCCACCAGACAGGATGTCTGCCTTTGGGGGATTGGGTCTTGGTTTTATTTGGGATTGCATGATCCATGCATTCCTGAAGGTGTTCATAGAATGCGTTTATAAAGGATTTTGTGGTCTGGGCAGATATCCACAGGCCCGGGGGCTTTGAAGGATTTCACCTTGGTTTTGAGGAGTGTGAAATTTGCTTTAGAGAAGTTTTTCACTGTGGTTTTCTGGGCATGGGGTGGGGTCGGGATGTGAATATCCAGTGAGATTAGTTTATGGTCTGATCTTATCAGTGAGGGATACACTTCTGGTCTGGAGCATAGAGTCCCCATGTTGGTGATGATCAGGTCCAGTATGTTTCCCCTCTTGTGGGAGTGGTAACAAGTTGTTCCATAGCATTTGAGTTTATAAATTCTAGGAACCTTTGGGCTAGGGTGTTGGAGCTAGAGTAATGCTCCCAGTCTATGGTTGGGTAGTTGAAGTCACCCAATATAATGGTGTTTGGAGAGACCTTCATATTTTCCAGTGTTCTCAGGAAGGCCGAGTGGGGTTCCTGGGTTTGGGAGGGTGGTCTGTAGCAGGCTATAAACTGGAAGGCAGTTTTAGCCACTGTTAGTTGCACATGGATAGTCTCTGATGCTTCGTGCTGTGCCACCAACCTGGAGGTGTGGGTATCTTTGACGAATATTGATACTCCCCCTCCTTTTGTGGTTCGGTCCAAGTTTTTGGAGCCGAAAAGCATGGTATGAGGTATCTCAACACAAACGAAAAACAAACTGATGTAAAAAACTGCCAACTCCTGATCCAGCGTAAGCCAGGCGCTCAGTCACAAGTACTGCCAAGTACTGCCAAGAGGTAAAATCCAAGAAACTCACTACTAACAAGAATTAACGCTTTTTTATTAGTTAAAAAGAAAAAGTGTTTTCGCCGTAGTATTACTTCATCTTCTTCAGAACAGACAACCAGTTTAAAAATACCGCCCATTTATAAGTGCATAGCGTGGCTTAGTAATTAAGTACATTT
Organism: Protopterus annectens; assembly: GCF_019279795.1. NCBI lineage: Eukaryota > Metazoa > Chordata > Ceratodontiformes > Protopteridae > Protopterus > Protopterus annectens. The sequence continues at coordinate 1,389,023,621 of NC_056739.1, forward strand.
AAAGACATTTAAAGAGATACTGTATCAACGCCACGTTATATGCACTTAATAGGATAAACATACAAATACAATGTTACTTTCATAACCTAAACACTTAATAAGAAGTGTTAAATTTCAAAAAGTTAGTAACAGAAGTTATAATTATTTATAGTTACTAGCTATAAATTATACATCCTGTTCCACATACCAGTGTAAGCACAACACGTAGTGAACAGGGGTAATAAAGCACAAAACGCTCCTTTTAAAACCTACCAAGTGTCAGCTACATAATCAAATTAGCTGACAACCTGAAGAATACTCATGCTGAAATTATTTCCAATCTAAAAATGGTATATAGTAATTAATAATAATTAAAAATAAAATGTATAAATATGTAAGAAATGAAAAGTAAAAAGTGATAAAAAATGCTTGTGCCATGTAATGTAACACAACCCAAATAATCAATTATTTTTATGTTTAAAAATGGAATGAGTTATATAAAGTAAAATGTAGCAGTTAGATCGAAGCTATACTATTGTCTCAAATAGTTCCTCATCCTTAATATGCAGGAGATATTACAATTTTCATTTAATCCTGGGACACAGAAAGAGTTCAGCCTTAGTTGCCATTCTAGTTCCCGAATCTCTAATAAAATGTTAATTGGTCCACCCCTCATAGACTGTGGTACTGCATCAATAGCCATGAAGCAAAAACCATGTCCCTCATGTTTTAAACAATGTTTTGCTAGAGCATTTTCACATTTATTTGTTTTTATTGCATACAAATGCTCATACACTCTATCACGTAGCCTTCAGTCAGTCTTACCTATGTAGTATGCTTCACAGCAGTTGCATAGGGCCAAGTAAACAATGGACCTAGAAATACAATTAAGTTAATGGTTAATGTAGTATTTCCTACTACCAATATTAAAAGAACTACAAACTTTGACAAACTGACAGTACTTACAAAACCCACATTGTGTGCACCCTTTAGATTTAATATTGTTATGTGACCTATTGTTGCTCTCAAGAATAGATTTAAGGTTACTCCCTCGTTTATATACAAACCTAGGTCTATCCCCTAGTTTTTCAAATAATTCTTCATTATTCAATATGAAGTGCCAATTTTTTGTTAGAATTAATTGAATATCCAAAGAATTACAACTAAAAGTAGAAATAAAACTTGTTTTAAAAGATTCTGTGTTCTTGGGATCACTTCTTTTGTTGGTGTTGACTAAGACTAAGTCTTGCTCTCTCACTTCTACACCAGAAGTGGAAATACCCACTTCTGTAGTTCTCTTACTAAGAAGGGGGAGATAAACGCCATTCAAGCGCTTGTTGTTAACTTCTTCCAGAAGTTCCAAGAACAACTCAATCGGGTAATCTCTACTTGTAAACATTTTTCTTAAGTTGTTACATTCAGTAACAAATGCCGTTTCCCTACTACACATCCTAGCTGCTCTTATTAGTTGTCCCTTAATGATGGCTCTTTTTTGTCTAAAAGGGTGTGAACTTTTAAAATGTAAAAAGGAATTGCAGTAAGTTGGTTTCCTATGAATCGTAGAAACATATTCTAAGTTGTTGACATCTTTATAAAGTTTCACATCCAAATAGTCTATTTCAATCGTCGAAAAGGTAGATGTAAATTTTAGAAAAGAAGTGGAATTATTAAAGTATTCTACCAATGTCATAGCTTCAGTTGCATTCCCATCAAACAAAATGAACACATCATCAAGGTATCTAGTGTATAATCTAATTTTACCCATGATGGGGTTATCAAACAGGTACATCTTTTCCCAATGTGCCATAAATAGGTTAGCAACTGAAGCTCCACATGGTGACCCCATTGCTATACCTTGTTTCTGTAAATACACATTCTCATTAAAGGTGAAATAGTTCGATGTTAAAATAATGTCTAAAAGTTCAGAGACAATCTCCGTCTCATTTTTTGAAGCACCAAGGTCACTAAGCATTAGGGAAATCCACTCTACTGCTTCCAGATGTGGTATGGATGTGTAGAGGTCAACTACATCAACCGTGAGGAAATTAAGTGAGTTGTCAAAATCAATATTATTCATACTATTAAGAAAAGACCATGAGTCCTTGCATATACTTGGAATAAATTTCAAGTATCTAGCAAGGATCGTTTCAACTAGTTGTGCACAAGGGTAAGTTATTGATAAGCGATTATCAATTAATGCACGCATTGGTGGGTTATGTAAGTTCTTATGAATTTTCGGGATGCCGAAAATCACGGGATTTTTCGACATATTGATATCAATGTAACTATATGTATCTAGGTCTATTTTACCACCAATAAACATGTCTCTAAAGTAACCTCTAATCCTCATTTTTGATATATTCATTTCATTAACTGAAGATGAAGTATAAGCTGCACCAGATAGTATGTTTTCCATTTTTTCTATATAGGTGTGGTTATCAAATATAACCAACCCACCCCCTTTGTCTGGTTTAACAACCCTTTATGTTATGACGACAGGGTGACTAAAAAGTGTTTGGATTATAACACCACAGTTGAACAAATGAGCTGTCTTAAACATCTTTGCTCTTCAGCAGCAAGGGTTGTTAAACCAGACAAAGGTGGTGGGTTGGTTATATTTGATAAAATAGACCTAGATACATATAATTACATTGATATCAATATGTCGAAAAATCCTGTGATTTTCGGCATCCCGAAAATTCATAAGAACTTACATAACCCACCAATGCGTGCATTAATTGATAATCGCTTATCAATAACTTACCCTTGTGCACAACTAGTTGAAACGATCCTTGCTAGATACTTGAAATTTATTCCAAGTATATGCAAGGACTCATGGTCTTTTCTTAATAGTATGAATAATATTGATTTTGACAACTCACTTAATTTCCTCACGGTTGATGTAGTTGACCTCTACACATCCATACCACATCTGGAAGTAGTAGAGTGGATTTCCCTAATGCTTAGTGACCTTGGTGCTTCAAAAAATGAGACGGAGATTGTCTCGGAACTTTTAGACATTATTTTAACATCGAACTATTTCACCTTTAATGAGAATGTGTATTTACAGAAACAAGGTATAGCAATGGGGTCACCATGTGGAGCTTCAGTTGCTAACCTATTCATGGCACATTGGGAAAAGATGTACCTGTTTGATAACCCCATCATGGGTAAAATTAGATTAAACACTAGATACCTTGATGATGTGTTCATTTTGTTTGATGGGAATGCAACTGAAGCTATGACATTGGTAGAATACTTTAATAATTCCACTTCTTTTCTAAAATTTACATCTACCTTTTCGACGATTGAAATAGACTATTTGGATGTGAAACTTTATAAAGATGTCAACAACTTAGAATATGTTTCTACGATTCATAGGAAACCAACTTACTGCAATTCCTTTTTACATTTTAAAAGTTCACACCCTTTTAGACAAAAAAGAGCCATCATTAAGGGACAACTAATAAGAGCAGCTAGGATGTGTAGTAGGGAAACGGCATTTGTTACTGAATGTAACAACTTAAGAAAAATGTTATTACCCAATTGAGTTGTTCTTGGAACTTCTGGAAGAAGTTAACAACAAGCGCTTGAATGGCGTTTATCTCCCCCTTCTTAGTAAGAGAACTACAGAAGTGGGTATTTCCACTTCTGGTGTAGAAGTGAGAGAGCAAGACTTAGTCTTAGTCAACACCAACAAAAAAGTGATCCCAAGAACACAGAATCTTTTAAAACAAGTTTTATTTCTACTTTTAGTTGTAATTCTTTGGATATTCAATTAATTCTAACAAAAAATTGGCACTTCATATTGAATAATGAAGAATTATTTGAAAAACTAGGGGATAGACCTAGGTTTGTATATAAATGAGGGAGTAACCTTAAATCTATTCTTGAGAGCAACAATAGGTCACATAACAATATTAAATCTAAAGGGTGCACACAATGTGGGTTTTGTAAGTACTGTCAGTTTGTCAAAGTTTGTAGTTCTTTTAATATTGGTAGTAGGAAATACTACATTAACCATAAACTTAATTGTATTTCTAGGTCCATTGTTTACTTGGCCCTATGCAACTGCTGTGATGCATACTACGTAGGTAAGACTGACCGAAGGCTACGTGATAGAGTGTATGAGCATTTGTATGCAATAAAAACTAATAAATGTGAAAATGCTCTAGCAAAACATTGTTTAAAACATGAGGGACATGGTTTTTGCTTCATGGCTATTGATGCAGCACCACAGTCTATGAGGGGTGGACCAATTAACATTTTATTAGAGATTCGGGAACTAGAATGGCAACTAAGGCTGAACTCTTTCTGTGTCCCAGGATTAAATGAAAATTGTAATATCTCCTGCATATTAAGGATGAGGAACTATTTGAGACAATAGTATAGCTTCGATCTAACTGCTACATTTTACTTTATATAACTCATTCCATTTTTAAACATAAAAATAATTGATTATTTGGGTTGTGTTACATTACATGGCACAAGCATTTTTTATCACTTTTTACTTTTCATTTCTTACATATTTATACATTTTATTTTTAATTATTATTAATTACTATATACCATTTTTAGATTGGAAATAATTTCAGCATGAGTATTCTTCAGGTTGTCAGCTAATTTGATTATGTAGCTGACATTTGGTAGGTTTTAAAAGGAGCGTTTGTGCTTTACTACCCCTGTTCACTACCTTTTCGACGATTGAAATAGACTATTTGGATGTGAAACTTTATAAAGATGTCAACAACTTAGAATATGTTTCTATGATTCATAGGAAACCAACTTACTGCAATTCCTTTTTACATTTTAAAAGTTCACACCCTTTTAGACAAAAAAGAGCCATCATTAAGGGACAACTAATAAGAGCAGCTAGGATGTGTAGTAGGGAAACGGCATTTGTTACTGAATGTAACAACTTAAGAAAAATGTTTACAAGTAGAGATTACCCAATTGAGTTGTTCTTAGAACTTCTGGAAGAAGTTAACAACAAGCGCTTGAATGGCGTTTATCTCCCCCTTCTTAGTAAGAGAACTACAGAAGTGGGTATTTCCACTTCTGGTGTAGAAGTGAGAGAGCAAGACTTAGTCTTAGTCAACACCAACAAAAGAAGTGATCCCAAGAACACAGAATCTTTTAAAACAAGTTTTATTTCTACTTTTAGTTGTAATTCTTTTAATATTCAATTAATTCTAACAAAAAATTGGCACTTCATATTGAATAATGAAGAATTATTTGAAAAACTAGGGGAGAGACCTAGGTTTGTATATAAATGAGGGAGTAACCTTAAATCTATTCTTGAGAGCAACAATAGGTCACATAACAATATTAAATCTAAAGGGTGCACACAATGTGGGTTTTGTAAGTACTGTCAGTTTGTCAAAGTTTGTAGTTCTTTTAATATTGGTAGTAGGAAATACTACATTAACCATTAACTTAATTGTATTTCTAGGTCCATTGTTTACTTGGCCCTATGCAACTGCTGTGATGCATACTACGTAGGTAAGACTAACTGAAGGCTACGTGATAGAGTGTATGAGCACTTGTATGCAATAAAAACTAATAAATGTGAAAATGCTCTAGCAAAACATTGTTTAAAACATGAGGGACATGGTTTTTGCTTCATGGCTACTGATGCAGCACCACAGTCTATGAGGGGTGGACCAATTAACATTTTATTAGAGATTCGGGAACTAGAATGGCAACTAAGGCTGAACTCTTTCTGTGTCCCAGGATTAAATGAAAATTGTAATATCTCCTGCATATTAAGGATGAGGAACTATTTGAGACAATAGTATAGCTTCGATCTAACTGCTACATTTTACTTTATATAACTCATTCCATTTTTAAACATAAAAATAATTGATTATTTGGGTTGTGTTACATTACATGGCACAAGCATTTTTTATCACTTTTTACTTTTCATTTCTTACATATTTACACATTTTATTTTTAATTATTATTAATTACTATATACCATTTTTAGATTGGAAATAATTTCAGCATGAGTATTCTTCAGGTTGTCAGCTAATTTGATTATGTAGCTGACACTTGGTAGGTTTTAAAAGGAGCGTTTGTGCTTTACTACCCCTGTTCACTACATGTTGTGCTTACACTGGTATGTGGAACAGGATGTATAATTTATAGCTAGTAACTATAAATAATTATAACTTCTGTTACTAACTTTTTGAAATTTAACACTTCTTATTAAGTGTTTAGGTTATGAAAGTAACATTGTATTTGTATGTTTATCCTATTAAGTGCATCTAACGTGGCGTTGATACAGTATCTCTTTAAATGTCTTTAAATGTACTTAATTACTAAGCCACGCTATGCACTTATAAATGGGCGGTATTTTTAAACTGGTTGTCTGCTCTGAAGAAGCTGAAGTAATACTACGGCGAAAACGCTCTTTCTTTTTAACTAATAAAAAAGCGTTAATTCTTGTTAAGAGTGCGTTTCTTGGATTTTACCTCTTGGCAGTACTTGGCAGTACTTGTGACTGAGCGCCTGGCTTACGCTGGATCAGGAGTTGGCAGTTTTTTACATGGTATGAGGTATAACCTGGTAGTGCTGGGGTGCTCTCGAGAGCCTTGAGCCAGGTTTCCGTTACTGCACAGATATCGATGTTCTCCATGCTAAGGAGAGTTTCGAGTGCGTGCATCTTGAGGTTTAGACTTCTGGCGTTGAGTAGCACTACTCTTAGTTTCTTATCCCTTATGATACCTATGGAGGTGGGTTTGTCTTTTGAGCCTTGCCTAAAAAAGGCACTATGGGGGTAGCAAGAGCCTTTGCCAATATCTGAAAGCCCAGGGGTGACAGGTGCAAGCCGTCCCTAGCAAAGCATCGTGGCTTGTCGAGCATGTCATCCCAGGCTGACAGGCATTGGATCCCCTTTGAATGACACCAATACTTAAGCCAATTGTTGAAATTGATAATCTTGTCTTCATACTGTGTCATCATTCTTGGTGAGGGTAAGATGCTACTCAAGGTCAGGGTCATACCGGTCTGGGCTACATGCTCAGAGAGCTCCTCTATGTCTCTTTTCATGTAGTCCAGGGAGGTACATCTCAGGTCATTCACACCAGCATGGACAATGACTGAGTCATATTTGTACTTGCCTTGGAGTGACCTGAGTGCTTGTGTTATGTGGCGGATCCTAGCGCCCGACAGGCAGCTCACCATGACCTTCTCCTTGTTCAGTCTGGTGAGCGGGACGTCAGTGTGCCTGATGATAGAGTCACCTATTACAAGTGTATCAGGTGTGTTGTTTAGCCTTAAGGGCTGTGACTGTTCGGCACACTGGCTTTGTGAGCTATGTGTTGCACTTGTTTTGTTTTGGGGTAGCGGTTGCTTGGGTGTCTGCTTTGGAGGTCTCTGCTGCTTAGGCAGATTTTTATTTAGAGCCTCCAAGTATGTTTTTGTGTGTTTATGCGTTTGGTTTGCTGTCGTGGTAGGTCTATGTGAGACTGGAATTGTAGTGAGTGTGGTTTCCTTCTCCTCCTGACTGGTTACGCCAGTACTGAGTTGAGAGAGCTTAGCCTCCAGTTTGGCTATATGGTTGCATCTCTCACATGTGTTGGAATTTGTTGGGAGGAGGAGAGGGTTGTCTGTGTACATTAGGCAGTTGTACATTGCCTCAGGATTCCCAGGTTCACCAGCTGGACCGGAGAGGAGAATGACAACTGACCTTTGGACATGCTAGAATAGTATTGGGAATTCCTTTAGAATTGAAAAAAAGGGCTAATGGGGAACAAGTTACTCAAGGGGAGTTTGTGAGGGTGTAGTGCTTTTAATTTTTTAGTGCTGACTTATATAATTGCTATAGTGAGCAAGTGCTAGGCTTTAGCGTAGGAATAGGGTGTTTATTATGAGAACTAGATCAGTTCCAAGGCTCAAACCCAAGTAAGCGGCGCTGCTCGATGCCGCGCTATGCACAAAATCACGCAAAGCCGCACTACAGCGGGTTTTATACAAGCGGACTTGAAAGAGCTAGAAATTGGCCCAAAACAGCAAACAGACTACCAGATTCCTGTGCTGGGAACACTCCTCCATGGACAGATAGGCTGCTCCAAGCTCCCTACTGCCACTGGTGAACAAAGAAGCCTCCCTCTATCCAAGAAAGGAAATGGCAACACAGGAACTTTCCAAAAGTCCAGAATACAGCAAAGCCTGTATTTGGACTACTCTAGGTCAGGAAAGATGGGAAACAAGGATAACATTTTTTTTTTTTTGCAACAAACAACAGGAAATTGCAATAAATATGTAACACAGGCTAGCGCACTTGAGTGTGTAGCCTCAACAAGTAAATGCAACAAACAGGGCAAACTTTAAAAGTGCAGGTGCAAAAACAACTTTAGACAGTTTAAAACAGTTCAAGAAGCAGAAATATTTGCAGTTTAGCTAGATCGGACAGTTGCCCAGGTAGTAGCAGGAAAAAACACTTTTATCAGGTTAGCAGTCACTCTTTTAGCCTCTCTGCTGCTAGCACCACTCTGCAGGACCACGAGGAGCTTGGCTGAGTAGTAACAAGCGCAAAAACCTCGCCAAAGCGGGTTTTATACAGAGGGATTTGAAAAAGCTAGAAAGTGGCCCAAAATGGCCAATAGACTACCAGATTCTTGTGCTGGGAACACTCCTCCAGGGATAGATAGGCTGCTCTAAGCTCCCCACTGCCACTGGTGAACAAAGAAGCCTCCCTTAATCCAAGAAAGGAAATGGCAACACAGGAACTTTCCAAAAGTCCAGAATACAGCAAAGCCTGTATTTGGACTACTCTAGGTTAGGAAAGACGGGAAACAAGGATAATTTATTTGTATAGTGATGCTCCTTGGAATTAGCCAGGCATATGAACCTCGCTATTTTGTTTTCAGTAGAGTGAATCAAAGAGATATTTTGAGCTGACATGAAAGTATTGATAAGGAGGGATGGCATATTCCAATTTGGGAAGCAGAACACTGACTGCAATAGCATGTCTGGCTTCTGATAAGAGTAATTTGATATTTTACAGGTGATTTTTAGTTGGACCAAAACCTTGTCCACCTGAAATTCTGAGAGTTCTTCTTAAGAAGAACTGTTTCAAAAAAGAGTTCAGTTAATAGAGCACAGACAGAAAAACTGAGACTTTCTGTTATACTAAAGAAACTGGAAGGAATAGACCACATTCATTTTATGAAAGTACAAATAAGCAACTGGACTGGCAGTCTATAGCAGGATTTGTTACTTGAGTGGGTACTTCGTGTATGCTTCAAATCTGGGGATTAGAAAGCAGCCAAGACCTATATTTCTAAAGATGGAAGAATCATACCAATAGAAAGAGCTGCTCCTGACAAAACTACTACAGAAAGAAAATGTATTAAAAATTGGGGACACCAGAGTGTTTGTGGAAAATGATTATTTCCTGTATACTAGGCAAATGATAAGCAAGTTTATTCCAACAGTCAGTAGATGTTGAGATGCAGGTGAGAGATTCAAGTTATTATATCCAGCTGTCAGAATATTTTTCCTGGGGAATCCAATACATTCCTGGATGCAAAACAGGCTAAGGAGGAAATAATAAAGAATAGGTTAGCCAACCGAGTGAGACAGAGAGCTGAACAGGACTCTGCTTCTCATTCTTCTGACAATAACAAAACCTACAGAGAAACTTTGCCAGTGAAGCCTTGTCCATTGTTCCAAATGAAAATGATTGAGTGACAGAAAACAAAGCCAAGGAAATGACTCGAAAAATCAGCAGTACCTTGGACTCGAATCACATATCTGTGTTGGGAATTCAAGATGGTCAGGAAGACCAGCAAAAATGTAAACTTGGTGAATAAAAGGGAAGAACAAAAAAAGAATACATTAGCAAGGAATACAATTCAGTCTTACATTTGCTTTCAAGGAAAAATAGTTGTGTCTAAAGTTTAATGTTCAAAGCTAAGAAAACAATAGTCCCCACTAAACTGAGATGACAAATGCTGGTAAAGATATACCAATCTTAGCTGGTGCTGAGACTAGAGTCTGCCTTCCTACCCTACCAAAAAGAGATAGCTACCTTCTCTGTACCCCCTCTGGTGTAATGACTGAGAGGGAAGTAAAAGCACAAATGGCCAGAGGAACATGCTACACAGATGTGGGTTTGGGAGAAGATGCTAGAGCATATGGACAAAACCCACAAAGAGAACAGAGTAGATGCAGACTCTGCACAGAAGGAACTGTTGCAGAAAACAAAGCCAGAGAACTATGTGATGTTATATGGTAACACCACTTGCTGTGCAAATAATCAATTGCTATCATACATATCCTGCCAAGACTATCATAGATAGCCATTTACTGAGCACAATTTTGACTTTTTGACTGCGATGGAAAGTGAAAAGAATTATGGCCAACTTGCCACATTTGGATACAGTGCAACCCATACTCCACAAATGCAGTCATTTTTGTCAAAGATCAATCATCCATAAGCTACAGACACACTCACTATATACACCTTGGATATCTGACTTTGTTAAAAACAGTCATAGTGAAGTATTCCAGTTGGCTTCACACAAAAAATGCACACTACTTCTGCAAAACCAAAATAGTGGTTGCTTAACTTCAATTCACTGCTGTCAGAATACAGTATCAAAATACTACAACTCCACTCATACCTCTCAGCATCTTCATTCATGTATCTAGGAGAAAACTAAATAAAATGATGCACAAAGGAATAAAATCAGAGGCAGCAACCTTTGCTTATAAACTTACTAGAATAACAGATTTTGCATTATCATGCTTTTACTGAAGGCTGTTAAGTCTGAAACTTAAATTTCTATCATGATCATCATTATTTATATCTGATGTCCTCTGTTTTGCCAGAAAAGTCACAAATGTTATAAAGAACAGACCAAGATATGAGATAAAAAGACACATTCTACAAAATCAAGAAGAGTTGGTAGTATCTAACCCCCACGCTTCATACACATACAGGTTACCATCAATTACAGCTAAATGTATGACTGTAACTGTATCAGGAAATTTGACTGAAATCAAATGAATGAATAAATACATAAATGACTGCCACAATGGAAATTATTCTCTTAGCTCAATGCCATCAGAATGCAGTATGCAACCAACTACAACTCCTTCTCACATACTTCTTATCTTCTTCACTCAAGAAACATGCAAAAAGCTAAATATTATTCTGCACAAAAGACAAAAATCAGGGACAGCTAATGCATTTACTTCAAAACTTGCTAGAATAACAGTCTTGACTTTTTCTTAAGGCTATTAAGTCTGAAACTCAAATGCATGTCATCATTACTTTTGTCATCAATTCTCAATAATTTGCCAAAAAGCAACAGACTTTAAGAAGAACAGACCAAAACATGAGGCAAAAAGGTGGAGATATTCTGCAAAATGAGGGACAATTGAGAGTATCTACTCCCCCATGTATACAGACAAGAGATTACACGCATACATGTGTATATATGTGTATATATATATATATATATATATATATATATATATATATACACACACACACACACACACACACACACACACACACACACACACAATAAATACATACATACAGCATATATGCTGGTAGTAGCTGGCAAGGTCAGTACCAGTTAAAAAAAAAAAAAAAAAAAAAAAAAACTACACAAGACAAAATAAAAAATTGTTTCCCTGCTCCTGCTTCTTTCTGTTTTAGTTAATTCCTTTATTTACTTTCAATCTCTAATAGGAAAGGCTCTTCACTGCTTGATACAGCAGCATGGTGAGACACAGTAATGTTTTGGACATTCTCTCAATAAACAATGAGGTGCACTGACTAGTAGAGTAGATCTACTACCAGTCTTTGTTAGTCTGTTTTTCCCCCTTCCTTTCAACATTAGGAGCAAAACTCAAAGGCGGAAAATTCAACTAATATTTTAATTGACTTTCTGACTTTACCTTTTTTTAAGTGGGGTATGGGGGGCTGTAGCCCATGAACTCCCTTTTATTTCCATGTAGCTTGCTTTTCCCTTTTCTAAAAATGCCATCTCTACATCTTTTATCTCCTTTAAACGTTTAATACTTTTGAAATAGTCGGTTTAGATTTTGATTTCCATTGTGCTTCTAATTACTTTTTTGGCAGCCAACAGCATTACACTTAGCAAGGAAATCAGGAAATCAGCAATACTGGAGCACACTGGCAACCAAAAAGCAAAAAAAAAAAAAAAAAAAAAAAAAAAATACCGGAATTTACTAACAGTTAAACTTAGTAAGGCATTACTATGTCTATGCAATTCAGTTTCTATACCCCAGCTCAAAGGAATAATTTCTTTAGTTAGAATAATTTGCTCCCCAAACATTTCTAACAAGGCATTTTTAAATTATGGCAACTCATTACACTCTCAAAAATATGATCCCAATTACCCCTTACCATCACTCCTCCAATATTTGCTATCTATCTGGGCTATAAACCTAACTAATCCAATACTTCCATGCAAAAATCCTAAACCTTCTAGACATTATAGGATACTTGGGAGACATAAAATGTTCTACGGATCCTTTACATATTGCTTTCCTTTTCCATTCTCACTTCTCAATCTTTTCTAGCATCCTCTGATTGATTCTTATAGTTATCATGCATTATTTTACATGCCATATTGATTATATCTTTTTAACAGCAGCTTCTGTTCTAGACTTGACTAAAACCTCAACCAAAGTTGGTCTTTCAATTAACACTCCCCTATCTGTTTCTCTTTCCTCATACTCAATCAATCCCTGGTTGGAAGGCAGTCTCTAACCCAGAGTGCAAACACCTGCTTGACCTCATCCAACTCTATTGCCTTTCCCTCCCTAGCTATTGCTCCATCTGATGATTGATCATTGGTGTTTCTGCATTGTTGCTTGATAAAGATTGCTCTTCTCCTACAGTACTTAAAGCTACTAACTACAGCACTGCACTACAGACTACTGGATTACACTACCAGATAACATTTTTGCTGCTTGTGCTGATTGTTGCACTGTTACTGTATTCTACCTATTTGCTCAACAGTTACTGCACATGGAACTGTTCATAGCTATATATAGATATTGCTCTACAATTAATGCACCTGGAGCCACTAGGCTGGACTATCTGTTGCTTATATACTACTACTACTGATTAGGTAAAGCCCATCTTAACCTATTGCTTCGGCTACTAATTGCTCTTTTGGTCATTTCTGTTGTTGCTCTGCTGCTTCTGTGACCATCTCATGTTATGGAAAAAATGAAGCTATTGCTCACGGTTACTGTACTTGAAACTACTGTGTAAGACTATCTGATTTAAATTTGTTGCTTGTTATCGATTACTGCTGCAATGTGTTCCTATTACATTTACACACACTGCATGTGTTAATACTATTACCATTACTTATTGTTTCCTGATTCTATTTGATGTATCCACACTCTACAATATTCACATTTAATTGCTGCAGTCTTTATCAAAGATCCTCTTCAAGTCCAATCCATAACACCCTTCAACCTTATACCAAGAAGAAATTATTAAGCTATGCTGTTTTCTCATATGCCTTCAACTGCACTTTTTGAGACAACAGAAACAGCTGCATCCTTTAAATATCTAGGTTTAATATGGCCAGAACAGTCACTTAACTTCCATAAACACATTGAAAATACCAGGAAAAAAATCACTCAGGACACAAGGATTGATTCCCCTTTCCTGGTATTGCTGCTGAGACCTAAATCACACCTATCCATTTTCACTGGTGCACTAGACCAGGACAGTCTACCATCTTGTATGTTCCCTCTTTCCTTAGTCAATATATTTTCTCCTTTATAAGTTCATTTAGGAAATCATTCATTACACTACTAGTGTTAATAGTGGTTATTCTTCCTATTGTGAATGGTTAGAAACAGCCTACTTGAGTTCCTCGGATGTTGCACACTTAACTCTTTTATGGCTACTTAAGAAGTTTATTAACTAATTCATTAAGCCATAATTTCCAGATGTGTACATTTTTTTTTACATTTGAGTTCTTTCATATAAAGTTGTTCATCAACAAATGACTTAAAATTCACATATAACTATTAAACTAAACTATCCATTACACCTATTAAGCAACAAACCATCTACTACAGTCCTTTTATAATCAGTTATTATAACTATTCTAAGATAGTGGTGACTTATTTTCTATACTTAAATATGTTTCCTCCTATTCTAGGTTTCTTTTTTTCCTAAACTATCTTTTTAAATTGTAATACATTAAAGTAGATCTTCACACAACTAATATCTAAAATCTACTAATAAAAAGCAAGCTGAATGAACTATCATACTAATAGTTTTTCTCCAATCATACGTCTGATAAACTTGGTGCAGCCCATTATGTTCCCTACCCTACTCCCTGTCCCCACCCACTCTCCCTATCCCTAAATTTAAATTCTTTCACTCTACCCACTATACCTCATTATCTATTCATATAACTTTGGTTGTTACCTCATTGTATAACCTCACCCATGTAATTCACACCCAGTCCTAGGCTGCATGTATACAGGACATAAATGAAATACAGTTGGAGTACTGGAAGTAAATATCCAATGCTCTAGCTATATTTAATCTATCTCCTGTATAGACTACGTGCTCTGAATTGCCTCCCTTTCTTCCTATCCCACTAATCTCACTAGCTTTATCTAATTATTTCTTTCTAGTCTCTTTACACCCTGTTTTCTCAAGGACTAACATTTAAATAAAATAAATACATTGATTCCTTCCCTTTTCACACTATTTCTCTTTCTCTTAACACATTTCAAAGCCCTAAACTTGAACTCATTGTTCTCTCGGACTTCTGTCACAATTTTCCACCTTAACCCATCTAACAGCTACTCTGTATCTCTCAGTTTATTTCAAATAATTCCACTGCTCTTCCAAAAATTTTAAATATTTCCACCCAAATGAACTACCATTCTGTTTCAGTACCATGTTAATACACCAAATAGTGATACAGCAGCTACTCTATACTATCTCAGATTCTCAAACTCTCTTCAATGAGGTGATATCCACCCTAACCCAGGCCCTACTGTCTCTCCTAACCCTTCAAATCTTCCCAACCTATGTCCTACACTCTCTTCTAAACCTTATAAACCTTGTATCTCCTCCAAAACCCTAAATTTAGTTATGCTAAAATTACTGACTTGATTTTCATGCTTTGATACCTCAAAATTTGCCAGATATTATAGCTGTTACTGAGACCTGGCTCAAACCAAACATAAAAGACTCTGAATCTCTCCCTTCTGGCTATAACATTCTTAGGTCAGATAGGCTTCACAACAAAGCTGGTGGTATCACACTCCTCTTTTCCGACTCTTATAACTCCCCAGTCTAATCCTATCCCTCAGTTCTCTAATGAGGAAATTCTCATCTCCTTTTTAAAAATAAATAAAAAAAAGGAATAGGTATCACAGTATTGTACATACCCCCTGGCCATAATATACCAGTTCTAGAAGACATCCTCTCCTAGATTTCTAATACTATCAAAAAATTAAACTATCATTCTAGGAGATGTCAATATTAATTAGTTGAACCTTAGCTCCAGATTCACCCAACTTATTTCCACTCCAACTAGATTTAACAATAGCAACAGCAGGGCTCCATCTTAAACTGGATCTTGGCCATTGACCAAGAAAGATCACCAAAGCTGGGACTTTCCTCAATACACTTAGTGACCATGTCCCTGCCTATATTCACACCCTTAGAAAAGGAACATCATTATAAAACAATCCAAAAGCTGTCTAATTTTGATCAACTTCTATTTATCAATAGATGAAGCTGTAAATAATTTTAATAGAACTTTCTTAGATACTCTAAACAGCCCTGTACCCTTTTGATTAAAAGAATCAAATCCAACCATACCTCATGACTAATTAAACCAACAAAGGAATGAATGCCAATTTGGGACAAAGCTTGGAAATGATGCCTAAAAAACAAAACCTCTTCAGACCTATTGACATTTAGGCGGCTCCATAACCATGTAAAAAAGCAAGTAACCAAAAATAAAAAATAAATTTGTTTAAAACTGCAAACAAATCATAAGTAGAATCCCAAAAAAATTTGGTTGTCTATTACTTCAATAGTCAACCCTGGAACAAAAA
Source organism: Protopterus annectens (assembly GCF_019279795.1). Classification (NCBI taxonomy): domain Eukaryota; kingdom Metazoa; phylum Chordata; order Ceratodontiformes; family Protopteridae; genus Protopterus; species Protopterus annectens. Next base: position 1,389,039,698 of record NC_056739.1, read on the forward strand.
GTAATCCTTGTCTGCATCCTGATAAAACTCCCACACAAATCCCCAGTCTATTCAACATTCACTTCAATGAAAGCATATCTAACCTTACTGCAAGCATATCACATCCCCCTCTTTGTCTTTTTCACTCTCAAATAGCCCCAGTCTCAACATAACTTCAGTGCTGTCTACTCCCATTCACTCTCCTTCCACTTGTCTCCCAATTTAACTCATGCATCCACCCTTCCTTCTTCCACCTGTCTCAATATCATAAAGAGGTTACTTCTGAAACTCAGACCTGCTCCACTTCCACTGACAAACTACCCACAGAATACCAAAAACTAGCAGCCAAAGCCATTGCATACCCAATGTGTACACTTATTAACATGTCCATCCTTGAACCCTAACTTCCAGTATTCTGGAAAAAGTCTTTCATTCTACCTCTCCATAAAGGAGATAATTCTTCAGATATTTCTAACTTCAGTCTTATCACTATCCTGTCCTCTATTTCTAAGCTTCTAGAAAAATGTGTCCATATACAATTTCTAAACTACCACACAGCATGGTTTTAGACCAGCTAACAGTTCTACTACTGCCTTGATATCCTTTATGGATACTGTTAATAGAGCAAGAGACTGGCAAACTTGTTCCATCTCTATTTCTTGACTTATGAAAAGCCTTTGATACTCTCTCTCTTGCCCCCTACGTCTAAAACAGCTTACTAATATTGGTCTTTCTTCCCCCTCTCTTAAATGGTTCTGTAGTCACTTATCAAATAAACATGCAGTTAAATGACAAGATTTTCTCTCCCCTTATCTACACAACAATACCGGAGTCCTCAAGGTTCTACACTTGGCCCTCTCCTATTTAATGTCTTTATTAATAACCTTCAGATTTCCTCCTGCCAGGGCTCTCTCATACAATATGCATATGAATCAACCATTATTTGTCCTCCAATACCTTGCCTCATCTGCAACAAATCACTCAAGATGCCTTTACCTCTACTGAGATTTGGCTTAGTAACAACCAAATGATAGTTAACCCACAAAAAAAAAAAAAAAAAAAAAAAAAAAAGCTACCCCTTTTTACCCCTAAAACATCTCTCACAAACAAAGCTCACTTTACAATACTCTGACAAAATAACACAATAATTGAAGTTGTTCCTTATACTAAACTGCTTGGAGTAATAGTAGATGAACATCTAAAATCTGACCTGCATATACAATGCAGAATTAAAACACACATCAGAAACTGGCCATTCTTTGTCAGAACACTTTTTCAACTCATCCACTAAACACATCCTTGCTTCCACCTACTGGCTTCCAAATCGCTTATTTGATGCCCCAATACTTGCTAATTTACAAACTACCTTTAAAAACAAAGCTTGAAATCTGTTACAACAAAATCGACAAATTTGTTACTAATGCAAAATATTGTACTCATCACTGTATAGCTTTATACTCCCTCAACTGGCTTGAACTCCCACGATACCTTATCTACCTCCAGCTTATAACCACATACAAAATAATCCACAAAAGTATTGCCTGCCCTGCTCTCAAGCTCATTGTTTAGCAATTATCTACTCAAAAGATCTCTTACATCTAAAAATAATCAGCTTCTGATTGAGCATAGACTTAAGAAAACCGCTGGTCAATATCTATACTCTTTTTTTCTGTGGCTAAAGCCTGGAACTCTCTACCCTTAACAATCAGAGCTAACCAAAACTTTGCATTCTTTAAAATACATAATAAGAATATCTAAGACTTGGATCTGCAACTGCTCTAACCCTGGCTATTTTTTTTCTTTTCATGCTCTAATTACTGTTTTTTTTCCTGTTGTAACCCTGACTAAACTACTTTCCTCTTGTACTTGCAATGTACTGTGTAACCTTAACCTCTTTTTTTTTAAATCTTGGTGTCCTCTAATTAACATATATATATATATATATATATATATATATATATATATATATATATATATATATATATCTCCTATAATAGCCCTTTCATTTAACGTTTTTATTGGAAATATTCTTACTGTATATTCTGTATCAACATGGACTTTTCATATATATCACCTACTTGGTATAAAACTCAAAGGTGCTTATCGTTTTGTTTATGTTTTGACTCTCTTTGCAATTTATGTTTAATTGTAATAACACATGAGTAGTTCTTACTGTGTGTGTTTCTATTTGTTCTGGAGCCTCTCTCTTCTCTTCTTCCCAGGCCTCCACTGAAAATAAGCTCTTTTAGGCCCAGCTACAATTTCCCAGTAAACAAATGTCAATAAACAGAAAAAAAAGACAGAGCACTCAGCAATAAAGTGCACAGGTACCAAATATCCAAAAAACAATCTGTAAAAGCTGTGCAGACCCACGGCAGGCAATAACAGGAAATCCAGTAAAATTCAAAGAGATGTTTTAATAAATGGTAAGCGCTTTCACACTCTACAGTGTTTCATCAGACAACAAAAGTAATAGAGTAGGTTCATTAAATAGAGTAATCAATTCAAACCAACCAATCACTTCCCTCACTGATTACAAACGACATATAACTCTAAAAGCCCTACTACACATATAATAAACATATGCAAAATAATAAGACTATCAAAACATAAATAATACATTATCTAAACATAACCATTAATAAAACATACATAAAAACTATAAACTTGAAGAACTAATCATTTCTTATTTAACCTGCGTGCTTTGAGGGTTGGTTTGATGGATACTGAATCATTAAGACCCGAGCCTAAATGTGCTCCAAGTCTCAAGATCCATTTAATTTCCATAGTGTCTGTTTGACTATATATATATATATATATATATATATATATATATATATATATATATATATATATTACCTAACCTAATATCTGCATGTACAACTTGTAGCATTTGGCATAAAAAAGTATGTTCCTCTCCTGCTAACATAGTATGCTTAGCAAGTGCACTATAATCCATCCCTTTCCTAGTACAGTAGATCTCTTACCATCTCCCAAAGACACCTATTGGTTTTCCCTATGTAGAACTTAAGTTAAGGCAAATAACACAATGGGCCAGATATAGTAAATCTTTAGTGTTAAAGTTAGTCTACTTGGTATAATATTCAAAGAGTGCTTATTGTTTTGTTTATGTTTTGACTCTCTTTGCAATTTATGTTTAATTGTAATAATAATACACAAGTAGTTCTTACTGTGTGTTTCTGTTTGTTGTGGAGCTTTTCTTCCCAGGCCTCCACTGAAAATAGGCTCTTTTAGGCCCAGCTACAATTTCCCAGTAAACAAATGTCAATAAATAAAACAAATAAACAAATTATAGATGGCACAGCAGATACCACTTATATACTGGGTGGGTTAAGATGTCTGAGGTAAGAAGATGTTAGCTCGACTGGGTGCTCAGCCTGAAAGTCAGGCCAGAAATTAGACTTGGCCATAGGCGATGATCCCTATAGGACAGGTTATGACTTGCAATACTGACCTAAGAAGATCATCAGCTTTCAAACAATACGAAGTCTGCAAGGTGAATACAGAGGAACGGCTGTGGCACACAATGCTAAATAATAACTGTACAGGCTGACTTATCAGCACAACAGTGCAGCAAACAAACACAACAGGTAGTACACAATGTTGCAGTAGCATCAGTTGAAACATACAAATGGGAAAAAAGATGTAATATGGTGAAGTACATTGAAACAATGCTAAGGCAAAGAGTCTAGCACAGCAGTAGCATTGCTTAGATGTTCTCCTTTGTGTCGATGCAGTGTTTTGCCCAGGGTCTCTGATTTCCCACATCCCAAGTTCATGACAAAGTACAGTTTTGTACCTACCATAAATGTAGATGTCCGATAGGTATGCATCTGCAGTCATAACATATGGGTTGTCCTGCCTCAGGCAGCCCTTCGGTCGGCCGGATTCCAAAGTCTGGGTCTGGCCTCGGCTGATGTCGCACTTTCCCCGACGTCAGAGCTTCTGGGGTATAAAAGCATCAGCCTACGCCATTTTCCTCAGTTTTTCTTGCCCCAGATGCCAGGTGCCCTCTAGGAAGGCTAAATTTGGATAAATGCTGAAAAGTTCCAAACATTTGCAAATTATATACATGTATAAACAAACAAATACACCATAATAGATTCCCCCAGCTAGCTGAAAGAGGGGTAAGCACCCTAGGACTACCACAGAGGGGAAGGAGGGTGGGTAATCCTGACTGCAGATGCATACCTATCGGACATCTACATTTATGGTAGGTACAAAACTGTACTATGTCCTTCAAGGATGCATCTGCAGTCATAACATATGGGTAGAATACCATAGCCAATCTGGGGGAGGGGGTACTAAGAGAAGGATGGTGTAGTTATGATCCCCTGCAGTACTGCAGTTGCAAACCCTGCTCGGGATCTGGAGTATAAAGGTAGACTGTAATGCTTGGCAAATGTATGCACGGAGCTCCAAGTAGCAGCTTCTAAAATGTCCTTGGTAGCCACCCCTCATAGGAAAGCTGTAGTGGTGGCTGTGGCCCTTGTGGAGTGAGGCCTGATATTTTCAGGAACTGTCTTTCCATGAAAGGAGTAACAAAAGCGAATGCAATTTCCTATCCATTTTGAAATTGTCTGTTTGGAAATTGCTCTTCCTTGCACCCCTGTTGCATATGCTACAAAAAGTTGGTCAGTTTGTCTGCTAGTTTTTGTTCGGTCCAAATAGTAGCGTAGTTGTCTGTGTATATCCAAGGTGTGCAAAAGTTTTTCCCCTTTGTTCTGTGGGTTAGGGAAGAACGTTGGCAAGTGAATAGCTTGGTTCAAGGATACCCTAGATACCACCTTTGGCATGAAAGTAGGATTGGTTCTTAGTGACACTCTATCCTGGTGAAAAATAAGAAAAGGCTGCACTGCCATTAATGCCTGTAACTCAGATACTCTTCTTGCTGAAGTGACTGCCAGAAGGAAAGCAGTTTTCCAAGATAAGAACTGTAGGTCTGCTGATGCTGCTGGTTCAAAGGGAGGTAGTGTCAGTTTTTCCAGCACAAAATTGAGATCCCATGCAGGTAGAGGGGGTCTTCTTGGAGGTTTAACATTTTTGATCCCTCTCAAAAATTGCCTGAGAAGAGGGTGTGAGAAGATAGGTGGATTCATATTGTATTCTGCTGAAATTGCTGAAGCATGAAACTTAATGGAAGAATAAGACAGGCCATTGTGGAACAATTCTGCTAAGTATTCAAGGATGTGTGCTAGGTTTGCCAATGTGACATCTGTGCCCTTTGTTGTGCTCCAAATAAGAAATCTCTTCCATTTAGCTGAGTATGTCTTCCTTGTGGAAGGTCTGCGAGCCTCCAGGATAATATCCTTCACCCTCTGAGACAAAACAGTTTGGTTGGGTTTTAAGGAATTTTCCAGACAGTTAGCTGTAATGTTTTCAAGTTGGGATGCAGGGTCTTGAAATTGTTCTGCGTTAGAAGAAGAGGCCATTGAGGAAGCGGCCATGAATTTGCCTGAGACATGCTTCTCAATAGTGGGTACCAGTGTTGTCTTGGCCAGTCCGGAGCTATTAGTATCACTTTTGGCTGTTCCTCCCTGATCTTCAGTAGAACCTTGTACATCAATGGGAGAGGTGGAAAGGCATATACTGTTAGGGCATTCCAGCTGAAAGAGAGAGAGTCCACCCTCCATGCTTGTGGGTGGTATGTCCTTGAGCAGAATGTCTTCAGTTGGTGGTTGAGTGGGAAGGCGAACAGATCTATCTCTGGCATTCCCCATGTCTTTGTTATAAGTTTGAAGATGTCTGGGTGCAGCATCCATTCGTATGCATCTATGGTAGTTCTGCTTAAGCTGTCTGCTAGTGTATTTTCTTTTCCTGGCACGAATTTGGCCTGCAGCTGGATATTGAGATTCAGGCATAGGTTCCACAGATTCATAGCCATCCGGCATAGAGGATAGGAATATGTGCCTCCCTGTTTGTTTATGTACCACATGACCGTGGTGTTGTCTGTCCTTATTAACAGATGTCCTTGTTGGAGGAAGGGTCTGAATGCCTCGATTGCATGCCTCACTGCCAGCATTTCCTTTTGGTTTATGTGCATGCTTAGCTGCCCTTGATGCCATAGGCCTTGGATACGTTTGTCCTCCATGTGTGCTCCCCATCCTCGGTCTGAGGCGTCCGTGGTGATGGTGTGCCTTGTTTTTGGTTTGTTGAAAGGCAACCCTCTGTTGGACTGGCAGGCCTGAGCCCACCATAGGAATTCCTTTTGAAGGCATGGAATGATTGGTATCATGGTTTCTAGACTGTGACTGTGTTGAGACCATACATTTCTTAGGTACCATTGTAATTTCCTCATATGCAACCTGGCATGTGGGATTAAAATTATGCAGGATGCCATGTAACCCAGGGCCTGCAGGACTTTCCTTGCAGTAAGCTGAGTTTGTCTTGTCAGAATCATGAAGTAATCTGGAAGTTGTTTTTGTTTTTCTTCTGTGAGATAAGCCATCTGGGTGATTGTGTCCAGATCTGCACCCAAAAAGGTTATCCTTTGGGATGGTACTAGTCTTGACTTTTGGATGTTGACTGTGTATCCCAAGGTCTGTAGCAGATGTATGGCATAGGCCAAGTCCTTTAACAATTTTTTCTTGTTGTCCGCTTGTATTAGGCAGTCGTCCATGTATGGATAAATTTGAATTCCCTGAAGACTGCAATGTGCAATTACTGATGCCAGGCATTTCGTGAATACTCTGGGCGCAGTAGATAAGCCAAAGGGCAATGCTGAGAATTGATAATGCTCTGATCCTGCAAGAAATCTGAGGTGTCTTCTGCAATCTGGTCGGATAGGGACGTGCAGGTATGCCTCCTTGAGATCTAGAGTCACCAGCCAAGACTCCTTGCCCAGCATGGGAAGAAGTTGCTGTAGGGTCAACATTTTGAATTTTGGCACAATGAGATAAGTGTTCAGTGCGGACAGGTCGAGAATAGGCCTCCATTGGTTTTCTTTTCTTGGTACAAGGAATAGTCTGGAGTAAAATCCTTGGCCTTGTTCTGTACATGGTACCTTTTCTATGGCTTTCATCTGAAGTAATTTGCTGATTTGTCTTAAGGCCTCTGCCTTCTGGTTTGGTGGAAGGTTTGGCATTCCGCTTCTTTTTGGCAAAGTGTGGAAGTGAAACCTGTATCCTTTGTCTATTATTTGCAATGTCCATGTATCCTTTGTAATGCAATGCCAGTTTTTTCAGAATAAAGCCAGCTTTCCGCCCAAGGGTGCTTCCAGTTGATCCCTGGTAGGCGGAATCAAAGTCAAGTCATTGAGTCTGTCCTGTAGTAGTGGTTGTAGTTGTATCGGTTGCACTACTCCTCTGGTTGGCAGGCTGCCACTGATGGCCTCTGTAGGGGCCCTTCGATTGACCTCTGCCTCTAGGGCGCCTGTTCCTGCCTCTCTGTGCTCTGAAGGAGTCCGGAAAGGACCAATTCTTTGTAGGCCAGTTTCTGCTGAACCTCGGAGGTTGAACTTGCAGGAAATCTTTTAATGTTTGCACAGATTTTGCTTTTTCTTCAACCTTTTTTAGAATCTCCTGTGCAGGGGAGCCAAATAAATTTTGTTTCTCCATTGGAGCATCGAGGAGTTTAGCCTTGACATGGTCTGGCAAAGATTGCTCCTTCAGCCAGGTATGCCTACGAATAACTGCCCCAGTCATAGCTGATCTAAATGAAGCCTCCAGTGCATCATACCCACATTTTAAGAAATGATTACTGACCTGTTGTGAGTTGTTTACCAAATCCTGAAGGGATTTACGGTCTAAGGGTTCAGGTGAAGAAAGTTTCTTATTTAGCTGATCTAACAAAAATTCTTGGTACTGTATCATATGGAATTGACAGTTTAATGCCCTGGCAGAAAGAGTAGCAGATGTATAAACCTTTTTTCCCCATCTCTCTAATGCTCTAGACTCTCTTTCAGAGGGTAGGGGATTTTTGGCAGTAGCAGCTGCAACCCCTTTAGGGCCCTGAGAAATAGTTTCTGGGTCTGCAGCATGGGCTTTATACAGGTGGAAGTGAGAATCCGGGACCCTGTAAAATCTGTCAGGTTTGGCATGGGCCGGAGGAAGAGAATCAGGTGCTGTACTGACATCATTGTACACATCATCGACTACATTTAGAACAGGAGGTATAGCTAAGGGCCTATGCTGAGGCAACTGCAAAAAGGTCCTTAATCTTTTTCTAGAATCAGAGAAATCCTGACCTTGCCATTGAAAGTGCTCTCTCATGGAGTGCAAAGTCTCCCCAAAGGAAAATTCTTCAGGAGGGGAGGTCGAAGGGATAGATTCCTCTGCATCTGAATCCTCATAAGGCGAGTAGGCCCCTTCCTGGTGGTCTGACAAATCAGATTCATCCGTGGAGTAATCTGAGGAGTGAGGTTCAGAGGGGTCAGTCCTGGGCCTTTTGTCTGGAGGAGGTTGGGAGGCCCTGTCTGGGTGAGGTTGTGAACCCCTAATTAAGGAGATAAGGTCCTCAGCTAGACTGAGGATCTGTGAACTAGAGGAAGGCCTCTGGGATGTAGATTTGGCAGGCAAAGCTTTTGAAAGTTTGGCAGCTTTAGCCCTGGAGAAGGCCTTAATAGACATAGAAGCTGGGGGCCTAGCTGTCCCATGTGCAGGGGTTGAAATGTCCAAAGGTATGGTGTCGGACAATTCCTAGACACTAGCTTCGGTAGGGAGCTCTGAAGCCGACTCAGCCGGGGCCTCTCTGGCCTCGGTGATCGGAAGTATGGTTTCGGTAGTAGGAATCGTCGTGGACTCGGTTTCGGACGAAACCGAGACACTCGCGGTAGGCCTAGCCGTAGTTTCAGCCGAAACCGCGGGCCGCGAGTGTCGGTCCTTTTCCTTGCGTTTTTTGACCATATGCGAAGTCGGAGTCTCCGACGGCATTTTATAAGCAAAAGCGGTTCCAAAAAATTCCTCTGCAAACTCCGACCGACGTCTAAGAGTCCGTCGGTTGAAGGAGGCACAGGCTAAACAAGCTGATACGTCGTGGTCTGGGCCTAAGCAAGGAAGGCAGTAAGAATGGAAATCCTTATGAGGTATTTGTTTCCCACAAGTTAAACAATTATTTACTTTGTCTGACATCGGCTGAGGCAAGAAAGAGTCCCCAACGGGGTACTTAGCTTTTTTCGAAGTCTTCGGTAGCTGAAATCTCTGGATCTGACCGACCGGCACTTGCGAACAGCTTCTGCTTCGGGCACCGCGCGGCAAGAAAGACTGGGGAAAATGGCGTCGGCTGATGCTTTTATACCCCAGAAGCTCTGACGTCGGGGAAAGTGCGACATCAGCCGAGGCCAGACCCAGACTTTGGAATCCGGCTGACCGAAGGGCTGCCTGAGGCAGGACAACCCATATGTTATGACTGCAGATGCAGAAGGACATCGTGTACTACCAATCATTTAAATTCCTTGTAAGCGTGGGTGCACATGTATTTCTGCATGTGTGTGCTTCCTACTATAGATTGGCATTCTGTTCAGAACAGTTTATTGCCTTACCATGTTGCATGCCATGGGCAGGTCCTTGCTTCCCCAGGACCCTGAACAGGATAATGCAGGTATCAGAAAATGAGAAATATATAGGTAAATAAAATTATTATGAAAGGGAAGTGATAAACTGAAAGAAGAAGGTGTAAAAGAATCAGGATGGAAGAAACAGAAATAAAGTTACTAATCTAAGATGGACAGATAAAGTCTGGTATAAAAAAAAATACGGCAACTGAGTGAAGTGTTACAAATACTATACAAACGAATGAAAAGTAAAGGAGGAAAAACAAATTAAAAGGAAGTCAGAGAATATGAGAGCACTACAATGTGCCTTACTTACTGTGAAGCTGAATGTTTTACAGAAAAGAAAAACACAAGCACACACACATACACCATCATGCCTTACTGGCTATGCACAGTTTCATAGACTTCATTTATTAATCAGCAATTATGTCATGTTGTCAGCAAGATACACAGTACATGCATTTCTTTAGAGTAAATGTAAATCAGCTCAAATTTTACACTAATTTCTTGATTTTACATACTAAATTAATTGATAGCCTTACATTTAGTGCTACTGCCAGCTCTGTTGGTGGAAAAGGATAAAGCCCTGAACATGACCCAACTGACCTGACCTTAATTAGAGGCTAAGGAGCCTAATGGAACTGGCAAGGAGGCAAAAACAATAACAAGACAGGTCTGCTAACACTTCACTGGGGGATGGGGGATGATTGAGGCTGAGAGGCAGGTTGCTTCTATTGCTGTTGTGGAAGCCAAGGTGAGTGAATACATAAAGGGGCTAATATTACCATCCAAGTGCTCTAGGCAGAGACAAACTCTTCATGGCTCATTTGACCTGCAAATGAACAGCTGCACGTACTACAGGTGGGGGGGGGGGGGGGGTACAGCCAACAACACAGACAGCCCAGTAACATTGATAGCACTCTGGCCTGTTCACTACTCAACAGACATGCTGGGCACTTGCAATTTAAGGGAACATGCTGGGAACTCCAACAAGAGGGGTAAATCAGCCTATTAAGTATGGACTGAGGGAATGAGAGACTTACAAAGTGTCCCAAAACTGTGCAAAAGAACAACGTAATTTGCAAAGACTACTCCATGGCAAAAAATAATAATAATTACGCACACACACACACACACATATATATATATATATATATATATATATATATATATATATATATATATATATATATATATATATATATATATATATATACTTATATATATAGATATATATATGTATTTACATACACATACACATATATATAGATATATATATATATATATATATATATATATATACATACACACACTACTGGTTCATGTGGGGAACACTTCATTACAATTACCATCTAGAAATATAACTTAGTGGCAAGATAACTGAACGAAAACTTTATTTTTGTAATTTTTTATTTTTACAAAATGTATTCCTCATTATACACAGATGCCCTTTATTTGATCATGTCTTTCTGTCTCCTTGTGAAATGCATTCATGCTCCGAATTATGTAGATATTTTTATGCTAAATAATATAATGCTCCAACAATGTTGCATGCTATTTTTATTTTTTAAATTTGAAAAGCCCAGAAGAAACAGTAAGAGTGTGAGTTCCACAGCTCTTGCAAAAACAAAGCAAAACATTGTATTTGCATTCTGCCAGGAAACAGCACTGCTGGATAAAATAAAAACTAATGTGTATAAAAATACTGCTGCTCTGAAGAAGAGAACAACAAACAAAAGTTCAAGAGTTCTGATACTAGCAGACCTAACAATTCAACACTGAGCAATGTGTATGACCTCCCAGTGAACTCAGAATATATTAAAGTTAAATGCTGCAGTCCACTTGGTTAGTGACAATAAAAATTATCAAGCAATAATACAATGATACATCAGTGAACCACTGGTGCATGTATCAACATCAAACCAATAGTATAAAAATAAGTATATTAAGCTTTTTCACTTGTTAAGAACAGAAGGAATTTTCAGTAGTCCTGCATTCTTGAATCCAGTGGGCCATCACTGAATGCTTCTAAAGTTTCCTAACTTGTGAAGCATTTGACAGGTAGACAAAATACATGGTTCTCAAAAAAAATGGGGTCAGCATAGGTCAGTATAATTTATACAAACTAATCCTCGGTAACAACATACAGCTGTGTAAGTAAGACTGACAACATAAACATTTAAACATATATTCTGCACATTCTGTTTCATGAGACTCTTTATTCTGTAAACTCTTAATTTGAGAACGTTCAGTTTCTACCCAACATCTGGGTTACTGTTTTGCTCCCACTTCACAAGGGAATATAAATTTGATCCAAAAGTCATGAGTTCTCTTGTTTTTTAATGCATTCTCTTTGTTTTTCAAGAAACCTCAGTGGCTGGCAGATTATATACTATTAGTTCATCAGGTTTTTTCAAGTTCTGACAAAGAAACAAACTTCAAAAAGCTGTGAAGGACAATAAAACCAAAGCAGCATCACTGGCATAGAGGGTTACTATCAGGTCTCTGATTGTAACCACATTATTATGTGTTCAAGGCACAGATGCCAAAAAGATCACCTCAAGAGTGAAGCATGAGAGAGGTAAATCTTGGCATTCAAATCGAGAACACATAATATTGGGTTATGATGGGTGAGACCCAAAGATAACTCTGCAGTGTATAGAAGTCTTATCTAATGTACTCCATCCATCCATCCATCCTCAACCCATGGAGTTGGGGTGTCACTTCAACAGTGTCAATCATCTCGAGCCAAGGTTACACTGCCGGGTGGCTAGCCTTGCCATGGTAGTTCATCTGTACCACTCACTCGCATGCACACTCGCACCTACGGCCAATTTAGAGTGTTCATTCCACCTACTACATGTCTTTGGAATTTGGAAGGAAACCAGACCACCCGGAAGAAATCCATGTGATCAGAGGGAGAACATGCAGACTCTGCACAGAAGGTACCCCATCCGAGAATCAAACTGGAGAACCTCCTGTTGTGAGGCAACAAAGTTAACCGCTGCACCACCGTGGATGCACTATTATTTAAAAAAAAAAGTCAGTAAGCCACTTAGGGAGTACCCCACAGACAACAAGTAAGGAAAAGTCAGGGACAGTTTTTAAATACTGCACTAATTTTAATAAGCTGCCTACAGACTAACATCTGTAAACTTCAGTGGACATAGGAGGAAAGATACTCAGTGACCTTGTACCTGACTGTAACAGCGCTTAGGAGAAAGTATTGTTACAGTTGGGTCTCACACTTTCTTCCGATTTTGGAGAATAATCACATAGCTCCATACACTACAACTCTAGTCATACAATCAGTGAAGCCCAGTTTCACTAAAAGCAGTGCTACTGATAATGTTACAACATACACATATCCTGAGAAGAAAACAGTGAAGGATGTGTCACTATTACTTTGTGCATCAAAATTATTTTGAGATGCTAGGCAGAAGCAGAACTAATGACAGGAAAAAAACATTTAGTCAGTAAAGCGTACCCCACTTTCTGAGGACATGGTCTCATAGATATATGCCTCAGAACTTTAGTCTCCACATTTCAAAATACACCAGGATCAGCAACGTAAAGTCAAAGTGAACTTTATTATCATTCAGACCACACAACAGTGCAACTGAATGAAATTGCATTACTTCGAACTCAATGTGCATACAACATATACTGATAATATTACTACAACAATAACACATATACTAATGCTAATCCAACAATAACAACAGTATGACATTTATGCAGTGCAGTAACAAGTACAAGGACATGCACCAAGACTATTCCACTTACATGTCTTCATCAGTACCCAAAATATTGCACAGATAATCTATTGCACGATCAGAATCCGACAGATTTCAAATTGCACGGAATTAAAAGTATAACTGGCCTTTTAATATCTTCTTTAAGTCAGCAATTTCATATATTCTGTGTTAATGCTAGCTTCTGTACTTCACTTCATATAAAAATATTCCTGAAGAAATAAATTTATGCACACAGGTAATTAATTACTAAGAGTTACAATTCTTTTATTTTTGGTTAAGAGTGAATAAGACAAGGCAAAGGGCTGCACAGCTACATGGCACAAAGGTAATCTTCTGCAACTATATGGTATACTGCTTTTTAATTATATCCTGAGTAAGCTAAAAATAACAGATCAGAGCCTGTATTTACTAAACTAAAGACTTACTGCCAGATGGTGGTCTTGTTAGGTAAAGGTGTGTATAGCAAGTGCCCTGGCAGTTTACCCCTGTGGGACAGGCATCCTGTTTAGATTTTCATTTGAGTGATAAATTCCGCATTCAAGCAAAGTGAAACACCAAAAGCAGCAGTTTCATACCTTCTGCTTACTTCTTCAGCCAGAAATAATTTTAAAAAAGCTCTCAGTAGGCTTTCCATACCACTGAGCCAAAATCTCTGACCTAAAGAAACACTTGTCTCTTGAGATAGGAGGGATAATTCAGTCTCCATGTTCATTTAGTTTGGGATCTTTTTAAAGGAAGAATAGTGCAACCAAGCTTTCAGTCTAGACTTGACACATAATGCATACTACATTTCCTCGGAAATGGATTAAAGACCTACAAAGTGAATTCCACTGTGATCTCCGCTAATGCTCAAGACCACACAACTGCTTGCCCAAAACATCCACAAATTCTTCAGCCATTATATGAGGAAGCCTGCTTCTCCACCACCAAGGTAATGGGACTCCAAAATATTTATATAACAGAAAAACACATAAAACCTTGCAAGTCAAGCAGTTCTCTGGGAAAAAAAATGACAGTGGATTTAACTTGCAGTGCCTGAGGGCTATTTAGTTTGTCAATGTATTTAACCACTGCTCTAAAGCTACTAAAGTACATTAACTGGTAGTAACAGCTCATGAAAAATACAGCAACAGAACTGCTAGTGGCAGAACCATTTAACTTTCTTGTTAGCAGACTCCCCCATGTGGCACTTTAACACCAGCAAGTTGTTTATTATGTTTTGCACCAGGCTAAACTGATTAAATAGGGCTCTTAAGAATCAAAGCGTTATAAATGCAATGACAGAGTAAGCTGTAAATTATATGGAATTAAAAGCTTACTAGCAGTGTAAGCATTTGGGGATTCTTTCCATGTTTATGCTGATAAACTAAAAAAAAAGATAGCATTGTAAGAAAGTCAGTACAGCAAACTACATAATGCATAGCATGCCTCTCGTCTGTACAGCTTTTCACAGAACATCCAGAATTTTACCCCATATTTTTGGTCCATTTTTCACAAAACTGTGGTTTTCTGGCAAATTAGTGGCAAATCATTAAAGACTGAAGGTAGAAAATGACATTTGATTTTCAGACTTCATACCCTTCAGAAAATTCACACTAATGCAAATTTCTAAGTTTGTAACAGCAATATTTAAAAATTGTCCCTATTTTTGGGCCTTTGTCCCACTTTTATTTATGGCTTTGTCCAGATTTCTTGCTCAAAGAGGCTGGGGAAGTATGATGCACAGCATAATTTCAAACACTTTTTTTACTCTTTCAGCCATTGTTTCTTCAAAAGTCAGAAATGAAGAACAAGTCAGAACACAGATGTACTACAGATTTACATAACAATTTCTATCACCAAAATGTACTACTATTGTCATTGATAATATAAACACACACATACATCCATTTATTTTATTGTGTAATCTCTCTGGTACAACTGGTTCCGTTCAGTGAAGTAGCATATTTATTACCATAAAAGTTAAATAAATCCATGTACACATGAGCAAAAGTATGGAACTGTAAAAACATTGGTAACATGGTGGTGTGAAATATATATATATATATATAGATATAGATATATACACACACACACACATATACACCCATGTGTGTCAAACTGTGAATGCTGATAAGACTGAACACAGAAATAATGATCATTTTACAGTGAAAGTAAAAATGAACAAAAAAACTATTCATTTTTTGCAGGGGGCAAGCCTCTATGCATCCCCCACACCCCATGCTAATTATATTTACCAACTTCAAGATCCTACAACAGTGAGGGAGATTGTTTATAAAGACAAAAGAGAAGTGACTCTAACACTGACCCCTGAGGGACTCCAGGTGTAATATATACAATAAGGGAGGAAAGTATGTGTCCCATGATTGTGAGGCTTCTGTTTGCCAAGTAATTTTTAAACCAGAATGTGACTTCTTGTGAAAGCCCAAACCTGGAAAGTCTTTCAATAAGTAAATTGTGATATACAGTTTTGTAGGCTCTTTTTAAATTTAAACATATAGCACCTGTTAAAAGCTCCTTCTACATGCTGTCATAAATTTGGGAAGTGAAGGAAAAAGAAGATAGTAGTGAGGATGTTACATTTAGGTTGGGCCCCGTGCTGCCTATTAGTAAGGTCATATTTTTGAATATATACCAGTGTTTGTTCATATATGATTTCTGAAGAACTGTTGCAAAATGACAAAGGATAGCTCTTGGATTTCTAGATAGTGGCAGTAACAAGGTAAAGAACTCCAGAAAGTGGGACTAATCAGTGTATGCTTGAAACTTGAGGATATAATGCTTGTTGTTAAGGACAAATTGAAAATATGTGCTAAGGATTTAGAGAGAACAATTGCAGCAAAATTGAGCATTTCTGGGTGCAAGTAATGTAACTGGGGATTGAAGGTATAAGACTGTAGAAGTTTTCCAACTCTTTTAGGGGGAAAGTTGTGTAATGTAAAACGGAAGGCAGTCCAGGAATTCTTGCAAGGGGACTGAAGGGCAAATGTTGTAAGTTACTGGACAATTAGAAAGTGGTATAGGTATGACCCTAACCCTGAGCAGCATCCTACCATCACCCAGAATGAAACCACAGTACAAGCAGAAAATGATTGATTTCAACAATTGGCTAAGTTTCTGGTGTCATTCTAAGAGGATCCAGTATCTGTTTGCCTGGGATGACATGACTGACAGATCTAGATGCATTGCCAGAGATGGCCTGCATCTGTCACCCCCTGGGGTTCCGGATACTGGCCAAGGCTCTTGCCACCCCTATAGCGCCTTTTTTAGGTGGTATTCCAAAGACCAAATTACCCCCATAACAGCTACAAATAAATGCAATTTGAGGGTCATGCTGCTCAACGCTAGAAGTCTAAATCTCTAAATGCACTCGTTCAAAGTACTCCTTAAAATGGAGAACATCGACATTTGTACTGTAACAGAGACCTCGTTCAAGGCAGCAGAAAGCACCCCTGCAATACCAGGCTGCAACTCATTCCACACCTTTTGGCCCCAGAACTTGGACAGACGCTCCAAAGGCAGTGGTGGCTCCATATTCATAAAGGATGCGCACACCTCCAGACTGGTAGCCCAACATAACGCATCTGAAATACTTCAGGTGCAGCTAACATTGGGTAAGACAGCGATTCAGGTCTTAGCCTGCTATAGGTCCCCAACCATGTCCCAAGATTCACACTCCACATTCCTAAGCACCCTGGAGAATATTAGGGTCCAACCTAACACTCTCACACTGGGCGACTTCAACTACCCCTCCATTAACTGGGAAAACTACTCATGTACCAATACACTTGCCCAACGCTTTCTGGAATTCATTAATTCCAATGCCCTGGACCAACTCATTCTTACCTCTACTAGAGGTAGCAACATCCTTGACCTGGTCTTTACTAACATGGGTGACCGTTGCTCCACACCAGTAGTCAACTCCTCCCTAGTTAGATCCGATCACAAGCTATCACTGTTGAAATCCACATCCCTCCCACCTCCCCTAACAAAGGTAACCACCATGAAAAACTTCTCCTAAAAACAGAGGTGGCTAACTTCACGGCACCCATGCAAATGGAGAATAGTTGCATGACCGCCATATCATACACCAATGCACTGTACAAACATGTACACAAATGCATGAATCTCGCCATACCCAATAGAACTAAGATGCTCTCCTCAAAAAAAAGGAAGCCAATCTGGTGGTCCCCTGCCATAAACAAACTCTACAACAGAAGGAGGAAACTGATGCAGAATAAGATGAAGTCCCAAGACTGGAAAGACTCCTTATCAGCCTTAGCAAAAGGTTGAGATCCCTCATCAAATCCTCTAAGGCTAGCTATGAAAACAGAATTGCAGCAGATAGTAAAGACAACCACAAGGCCTTCTAGAGATATGTAAAGAATCTCCATGGCAATACCCAGGTTTGCTCTGAGCTACTGCACAATGGTATCTCCTATACTGAGCTAACAGATATTGCAAATATACTGGCAAACAGATTCAGTGCTAACTTTACCCCCCCCCCCCCAAAGGACCAATCACAATACTAGTAGATTGCCAGACACACAGTATTACTGCTGCACAGGTTAAAACAGCACTGTCCAAGGCCAAGAATACAGCTTCTATGGGACCTGACAGTATCCCTGGCTGTGTTCTACATGAGCTACAGAGTGAACTAGCACCTTATCTGTCTGCCCTGTTCAATTACAGTCTCACCTCAGGCTTTGTCCCCACCGAATGGCACACTGTTACAGTCATCCCTGTCCACAAAGGAGGAGTGACTACAGACCCCGGGAACTATCACCCCATTAGCCTGACAAGTCTGATATGTAAAGCTATGGACCTAATAAACAAGGATATAGGGAATCTCTAAACTCTGGATCCTACACAGTTTAGTTTTGTGAAGGGTAGATCATGCCTGCTCAACTTAGTTGACTTCTTTGAGTCAGTCACCAGAGCTGTGGATGAAGGTAAGGTGGTTCATACAGCCTACCTTGATCTGGCCAAGGCCTTTGATACCATTCCCAACTCAGGAAGCATAGAAAAACTTACTAAGCTAGGCATCAACCCCTACATCACTAGGTGGGTTGCAAACTGGCTCACAGATAGAACCCATAGTGTGAAAGTAGCTGACTCCAAGTCAGACTGCCGACCAGTCACAAGTGGAGTCCTACAGGGTTCGGCCCTGGGTCCTCTCCTGTTTGGTATCTACTTCTCTGAAGTCCAGGCCAACACGAAGGGACTCTGCCTGACAAAGTTCGCAGATGATTGCATGTTGGGAGCTATTATTAACTCCCCAAGTGATGCTGGCATCCTACAGAAAGGCCTCAATGAGACCAACAACTGGTGTCACAACCATGGGCTTAATCTCAGTGTCAAAAAATGTGTCTTCATCCCCTTTGGGAAAAACCCAGTTCCCTTGAATTACCACATTGATGGTAGTCCACTGAACACAGAAGGTGTTCTAAGAGATCTGGGAACACAGGTTGACAGCAACCTCTCTTTTGACCACCACGTTGCCACTGTGGTCTAAAGTCCTTCTATGTGGCACATCTCATTACTAAAGGTTTTGCATCCAAGAAGAAAGAGGTCATTGTCTCCCTCTACTCTTCCCTCCTTAGGCCAATCATCGAGTACAACGCCCCATTTGGCATGTACTTCACTATACACCTGCAACAACTGGAGAGACTGCAAAAGTACCTCACAAAGAGGATCCTAGGTGTTAAACACTTGGCCTATATGGACAGACTCAAAAAACTCCAACTATTCTCTGTCTCATATCGCCTACTTAGAGGCGATCTCTGCTTTACTTACAAATCCATACCAGGAAGTAAATGCACACACAGCCAGGAGATGGAACAGTTCGTTGTAAGTTCACCAAAGCAGATTCAATAAATCCAGGTAGGCACCAAACGAATTCAAATAATTCCTTTATTCAGAACCACGGAATGATAACACACAAGCGCTTTTGCTCAGACAAATTCTGAGCATTGTCAAGTCACTCAAAGAAAATGAAAAGTAAGGTGGACAAAATAGTGGTGCAATCAGTACTATTGTATGTTACACAAACCTGGGCAGTAAAGAGAGCAGTTGAGGAAGCTAAAGTTGATGACGTGCCTGAGACACGTGACAGGATGCGCATTGTGGGACAGAAGAAGAAATGAGGACACAAGAGCAGAAGCCAAAATAGCTCCAATTGTAGAAAAGGTCAGAGAGAATAGATTACTGTGGTTCGGGCACATGTGCAGAAAAGCAGAAGAGAATCTGGTGAAAAAGATTTGGGACAGACAGGAAGAAGGCAAGAGGAAATGAAGGTGTCCAGCAAAGAGGTGCATGGATTGCATGAGAAAAGACTTGTAATGGTCAGGCATGAGTGTCGAAGAAGTTGGGAGAGTGGCACTGAAGAGAACCCCATGTAGAAAATGGGAAAAAAGGGTGCTGCTAATGATGAAATAAAAGCAATACATTTACCATCCCAATAAACCATTTTAAACCTTCTGATGTTGAATGGTAACTTTAAATAAACTTAGCTTGTTAAACTAAAATGTAACATAAGCAGTTCCATATGCTGAGACAATGTTAGTTCGGCTGAAATTCAAGTAAATTATTCCTTAGTTTTCTAACAAGCTGCTTCCTGTACTCCAAAACGTCATTCCCTCAGCCTCCATTTGCCTATTGTGTGACTCTGATAAGTCACTTAACCAAACAGAGACAGTTGTATCAAGTGGGCTTACCCAGTTAACAAATAATAGTAATACCAATAACACCAATAATAATAATAATTCCCTAACTAGTGCTTTAACTACCTCTGCAACTTCTTATGCAGTGTTCAGGCTTAACCCAGTTTATTTCTCTTCCAAACTACACCTCAACATTCCCTTTCACACCATGAGAGACCTTAACAACCGCTAGCAGATCTTCCTTCAATGCAGCTTGTAAACATACCAAAACTGTCTTATTAACAATTACCACATTTTTCTTTTCAAATATAATGCATCTCTTCACTATCTTCACCACATCACTCTCTCACTATGTATGTCACCACACTTGAACACAAAGCCTTTCATTCACACCACTCTTTCTAACCTTTCAACCAGATGGACTGCCTCAACAATATCAATGTGTCACATGTATAAAAATGCACTCAACAGACACACTTGCATTTATCATTTCCTCAAGTCAAACATCTTTCCTGTCACACCACCACAAATCCCACAGGCCTACTATATGAACATTCTACCCAGTCCTAAGCCTGCAAGTGTTTAGTAATGTATTCATCTGTTAACAAACTGGGTAAGCTGGCCCAAGGACCCTTTTTAGCCACAATACAAGCCAAAAGGCAGGCAAATTATACAAATATGAATTTCTGGAAATACACATTGCTAACCTATTATACAAAGAGATAGTTGCACTATACAACTTACACATGTATAAAATTACAGCAAGTTCAATGTCTGTAGTAAAGCACTACACAGAATTGCCAAGAAAAAGAAAGATGGATCTACTGTACCTTTTTCAAATACAGCCTTAAAATGTGTGAAGCATCTAGTACATTCTTAATGTTTACCTCACCCACACGACTGCTGCTAATTAATCACATCCTATTTTTACTGTCTTCATCACATTTTTTTTTAAATTCATACATAAAGTATAAGGCATCCAAACTCAGCAGCAATGTTAGACTACCTTACTTTTAAAAAGAAAAAAGGACCTATCAAGCTCTTCACTTCCTCTTTTTCCAAAACAGCTTCCAGTACATCTATGAATTCCTCATATTCAAACTCCCATATAAATATAAACATTTTACACAGTGCCATCTAAGATCTGTACACACCATGTCTGCAGCTCTTATAACTTCCTCTACATTTTCATCATAACCAATCTCTTATCTCACTGTTTTCCACTTGCCCTAACCCTCCTCTTTGCTGTCTCCTCTACTAAGAACTGCCTCTCCAATTAAACTGACTGATCTACTTACAATATTGCAAATATGCCATATTCTCAGTTACTACACTGTTACCGAATTCTCTGAAAGCCTATATTCGTCTGTTGCCTCAAGTCTGCTTGCAAACTTCAAAAGGGCATACACACTGCTCTACTTTAAACACCATATATACTCAGTATTTTTAATAACAAAAAGCTTACTGTGCCCATTTTCCCTCAAATCACCCCCCTTTCTTTTCTCTCACATGCTTTTCTGCAGGTGAAGCAGCTACACTGATTAAACAGCTCTACTTTTGGAGTGGATGAAATCTGACTGGAAACAGTGAAGGTACTGGACACTGTTGGTGTGCTCTGTATTAATGCTCCTCGCCAATATTGCATGGCAGGCAGAAATGATAACTCTGGACTGGCAGAATGGTGTGGAGTTCCACATTTTCAAAATGTGAGACAGGAGAGTGAATTCCAATTACATAGGGACCATGCTCTTCAAATTCCCCTGGGAAAACTCATAACAGGGTGCTGGTAAAAAGATGTTTTCCAACAGTCAAGCTGATGATTCAGAAGGAGCAGTGTGTATCCTCTCCTAACCACAGAATAGTCCATCAACTTTTTGCTTTTTGCATATAAACTGGAGAGGTTGTCAGAATTTACCAGTACTGTCTGTATGTACTCTGCGGAACTGAAAACAGCATCTGACTGCACACTCCAGAATGTCTTGCAGGTATTCTTTAACAATACAAGCTCTCATGGCCACTGCAGCATGCCAGTCAGACTCTATTTCAAAAGTAAAAATTATATCCACATTTTCTGAGTTGGGCAGCGCAGTGGTACAGGGGTTAAAATTGTCACCTCACAGCAAGAGGTTCTCCAGTTGGATTCTCATCCAGGGTGCCTTCTGTGTGGAGTCTGCATGTCCTCCCTGCATTTGAAGGGGTTTCCTCCAGTTACCCTGGTTTCCTCCCACATTCCAAAGACATGCTTCTGGAGTGTTTCTCCTTGGGTCTCCGCTAAAAATAGGCTCTGTCCTAGTCGGACTTTCCCAGTGAACAAATGTTAAATAAATAAATAAAAGAAATGCCTTAATTGTGGGCAAAGGACTCCACCAAGGGCATCTCCCCTCTCCTCTTCATTATTTTCATGGACAGAACAATAAAGGTAAAGCCTGGCGAATATCTATTTCAGAAATGTGACAGTAGCATCTTTACTGTCTGCACATTATTATGTTCCTTTAGCCTTAAGTAAATTGATATTTAACATGCAGAAATGCAATTTGTTGCTAAGTGTAAAGAAGCTGGGATGAAAATCAGCCCTTCCAAATTAGAGGGCACAGTTCACTGCAGGAGCAGACTAGAATGCTCTCTACATATTAAGGAAACTAGATGTCTCAAGTCCATTTATCTCCGTATTTCTTTAATTCAGAGATATCCTAGACTTCTGCAAATCACCTTCTCCTTTTTTCTAACTTCCTCTGGATTCTGTTCATTTCTTCTTTTCCTTCTTCCTGTTTCATACAACAGCCACTCTGATGACCATCCACTCCATTCTCTGTCACTTGGACTTCTCTGCCTGCTTGCCTTCTTTGAGCTTTGCTGCATACTTCTACATGTCTGAATTAAGTACCCCTTCTCACCTTGGGAAAGTGCAAAAATGCCCACCCAACTATATGGGTTCTCCTTACTCAAAGCTGCTTCATCCCTAATACTGTCATTCCATAAAGAGAAACTCTTATTCTAATGCATTCACTTCATTCTGCAATTCTCTGCAGGTTTTGCTCATATAATCTAACATTTCTTCAACTAACAGCTTAACACATGACACAGTGTTGCCCTTACCTGCTGTCAATCTGCTCTAGACTGCGCCACAGACTACTGAGCAGGAAAATATCCCCTTCTACAAAGGCTATTTTTACATGTACATTAACAAAAAAAAAAAAAAAGAAAGAAAAACAAAATAGAATTGAATTTTAATTTAACTTACTTATTTTTTTAACTGGATGAGAAGAGTGGAGTTTGTTACTTCCTTTTCAACTACAAACCAGGCCAGAGATAGGGTAAAAGGTAATACAAAGACCAATGTATTCCAAAACATATCCAAGGTAACATTCGGTCATGAAAGCAGACCTAGGAAGTAAACAACAATAAACAAAGAAGTCAGCAATACTCTACACGTAAAATTCTTCAACAGACCAATGGCCGTTACTAGGATGCTGCAGCTGAAAAGTTTAAAATCTCAAATAAACGCACAGAGATAAACACACAGTGTGTGGATCCCATATACATATATATATATATATATATATCCACAAAATGATCGACTTGTGTATCCGAATTTGGTAATATTGAATTGCCAAAATGTTGGAAATGGGAACCACGAAATCAACATTAAAACATCAGAGGTTTCAATGTCAAAAGTCCATGTTACAGGTAATGTACTCACTTCACTAATATGAAGTCATACAATTTTCAGTTTGACATTACAGACATTGGTAGAACACACACTCGACCAATCCAATTTCGTCGAACTGTATTTACACATTTTGATAGTAAACCATACATTTAAAAATGCAGACATATCACAATGTAGACACTCACCATACACACAATTCATAATGTAGACAAATCAAAGACACAAAACATCTAAACTTAAATTAAATTGAGAGCAAAAAACAGCAAACACTCTACTTCTGTGATCAATTTACACTAAAAATATACTAAAACAAAACTAACAAAAACTAAATCATATCAATAGCACAGGATATGGTTTATCTGAACAGTGGTAGTGTTACTGAAAGTGTTTTTGTAAGGTTTGGTGCAGGGTTAGGATTAATATGCATTAGTAAGATGAACAGCCCACCTTACTGATGGGTGCCAACCTTAACCTTACTCCTTACCTTAGAAAAATCTCTTTCTGTATCACTATTAATACACAAGACAGGTGTAAACACAGGGATATGCACCAGCAAATATGTACAACATTACAGCTTTCCTCTTACCTAACCCTTACTCAAACTTTAATCTGCCAACATTTGCACAAAAACAATCTCAGCCCTAACACTAACCTACTTACATTCTCTACGTTCTGAGCTGTCTACACATTCTGATTGTTACCTTCTGGGTGGCAACCATATATGAATGTTATACCTCATCTGCTCTTACACAAGAAGCAAATCATGCCTTAGATGTCCCTACGCTCCCTTACTTACATGTTACACAACAGTGGAAAACAGACAAAATCTGCTCTGTTTTGAGGTTGACACACAAACTATTCAATTACAACTACATTGCACACACATACAAATACAAACACTAAAATCATCCCTCGCCAATATTCTGGAGTAAACCAGATGACAGAATTAGCAAACTAGTAAGTGAAGTCTAGCTGTGTTCTTTCAGAGAAAATGTGTACTTTGAAGAAAGGTACCACAGTCTAAAAGATCAAACTTAACTTAAGTGAGAGTAACACAGTGACAGCTAGCTACTAGACAGAGCATCTGATTTACTATACTTTTTCTTTATTGTTTGTTAGAACTATATTTTCAAACAGCATGCTGCTTTAAGTTGGATGCAAAGTGGCCAGTGGTTAGTGTTGCTTCCTCATAGTGCTTTGCTCTCCACTACACTTCTCAATAGGGCTGCCTTTTGTGTGCATATTCTCTTATACCTGCCTGAACTTTCATGCTGTATTACAGTTTTTACTCCATCCTAAAGATATGCTGTAGGTGGATCTGGCAATCGTCAAGATTCTCTGGGTGTCTATATTTGGATATGCATATGTGTGTTCTGCAACAGACTGGTGTCCTACTCAGGATTAGTTTCTCAACCCTGTGACCATTGAATGCTGGGGTCATCTGTAAACCTGAACTCTATTAATGGGTAACTGGAAAATGAGTGAATTCTGCTTATAGTATAAATTGCTGTTCTTTCTTGTGTAGCATTTGCAATGAATGTTAGTTTCCAGTGTTCTGCTGCTGCTAATGCATCTGGAATCCTGTACTTGTCTACATCTTCTCTTGAAGCCTGTCGGGATGTTTCTTTCTGCTGACCTTGTCTAACTTTGTTTTCATACCAAAAGACTTCCAGCTGTCTAATACTGATCAGATCTGATCTACTATATGGAATGTTAGCATCGGTAACTAATCAAGCAAGAAACTTTCCTGGAGATTAATTAAACCTGCTGATATGCACAATGCAGTTTAATGTACTGCATGAATTTTGGAGGGTAGCTTGGTTATATTTACTGGCTTGGTGCTTCACTTGTTGCAAGAATATGCTCTATTAGCCTTTTTTCCATTCTAGCCTTGGGACACTTACTGCTCTGGAGCACTGCTGTACACTTTATCATGCAAGTTCTATCTTTTAACAAACTGTTTAGTCAGTGTCAGCGGTGCAACAGGTAGCACACTTGCCTTTACTGCAGAAGGCTGTGGGATTATTCCCACACCAAGTATCTCAATTGCTGACTCCGAAGTGCAGCTTAAAAGGGTGCTGCATTCTTCAGTGTGCCATCCTATGGACGAGATGTTAAAACGAGGTCCTATCTACTTGAGTTGGTGGTAACTCAGGTTGATGTAAAAGATCCCATGGCACTTAACAAAAAAATAGGAGATGTTCCCAGATGCCCTGGTCAAATTTCTCCTAGCAGTACAACCACTACCTTGGGTCTTCCCTACAACAAGGCTACTGGCGTAGTGGAACTAACCAGGTCAGCAAAAGGATAAATAAATAAATAAATAAAAACTGTTTTTGGTAAACATTTTTTCTCTCAGGAACTGCACAGTATGAAAAAGATTCTGTTATTGCAACTTCTCAGTACTTTTCTCCACCGGCTCTTTCTGGATTTGCAGTAAAATGCTGATTACCCACATGTAACATAATACAATATAATACAATACAATACAATATAATATACTATAATATAATACAATACAATGTAAGGGGCATTTGGCATGCTAAAGAATCCCCCCCCCCCGAAACTCCTATGGCCATTCCAGCCACTGTCTCAGTTATACTCTGCCCTGGGATGGACACTGCTGGTGAGGATGTGGCAATCTTTACTGGATACGGATATGAACTTACTCAGATTCCTGGATGATCAAACAAATCTTTAACATGTACTTGGGTAGGACAGCAAATTGCAAATTATGTCTTGCCTACTGAACATCAGGTAGCTTCAGGGTGTTTCCAAAAATGTATGGATTTCCTCAATGGGTCACTGACAGGCCACCTCTAACTGTATTTTTAGGTGATTTTTATCACCTGGGTTGATGAAGACTCTAGTACCGTGGTTACAGAAATACATTGTATTATGGAAAAAGAAGGGAAGTGATTCAGAAAAATCACTTACTTCTTGGGTACTTGGGTGTGAAAAGGACGACTGATATCTGTATGACAGGATCTGAATAAGTAGGAAATGCACTGAAGAAACATGAGCAGGTTATGTAGTGACAGAGACAGTGCCATGGAGGTCATGTGATCTCATAAAGCCAGTACATGCATGTAGCTGGCATGCCATGAAGCACTGCTTTGAGCAGAGCTGAAAGTGTAAATAAGGCTACCCAGCAAAGTCCCTACTATTTTTATATTACATGTGGCAAGAACACTGGTGTTCAGGACAAGGAAAAAAGGAGAAGAACAATCAGAGGAACACTCAAAAAAGGGAGAAGGGTAGTATGGTGGTGTGTGTGTGTGTGTGTGTACATCTATACACACACACACACACACACACACACACACACACACACACACACACACACACACACACACACACACACACACTTATTTATTTATTTATTTTGGTGCAGGTGCCCATTAAAGATGAGTAGAGGGAAGGTAACATGTGGAAGGTGCAGGTAGAAAAGAGATTATAGGGATGGCAACAGGTGCAGACAAACAGAAAAGACAGACAAAGATCAACAGAAATGGGGAGAGGAACACAAAGGAGAGTTACACAGACAGAATGATGACAACTGGTGGTGGGCAGGATTGGACTACAAACAGGGAAGGGAACAGACTAACAAGGAAAGGGAACACCATGACAGGATAGGGTGAGGTGACAGCTACATGCAAGGGACAGTGAGGCTGGGCTGAACAACATACTGAGCATGTAGTGCCAATCCCAGAGGTGCTTACCAACAGGTGGCAAATAAGTCTAACAGAGCTGTGCCGTGCATAATACCAGGAAGACCATGTCATGTATACATTACCACAGAATTCCAAAACAAACACATGTGGGATACCAAAACATACTTTCCACCTGTTATAATAGCATAGCTAGATTCATCACATGCTCCCCCTTTAAAACTCACCACTGACTCAACCTCAAACAACTTGAATGGCTAGAACTGCAGAACCATACTCTGTCAACAATTACTTATCACTCAAAAGATCCTATACCACCCCAACAACACCCCTATCCTCAGTAATCTGATTACACCATATAAAAATCTAGCTACACTACTCTCTGCTAATAAGCTTCTAGTTTCCTCGATTAAATCTAACAACAAAGCTGGTGACTCACTTTTCTCGAACACAGCAGGTAAAAACTGGAATCAGCTTCCTTCTGAATTATCAACCCTTGCTTCAACTTCTCTATTTAAAAAACATCTTAAAGAACATCTTAAAACTCATTGGCTTTGTCCATGTGCTAACCCAGACTGATATCTTTTTCCCCTTCCTGCTCTTACCCCTTTCCCTACTCCTATATCCTATGCCTCCAAATCTAGTTACTACTCTTTTCATCATAGTAAGAGAATAAAATATGAGGGCTTTTCTCTCTTATTTGGGTTTTGCTCATACCTACTATTGTGTTTAGTATAACTTTTTAGTATAATTTTTATGGTTTATAATTTTATTATTATAATTTGTCTTTTGACCAATGCTGCCTCTGTATTGTGATTTTACATGTCTTTTTATATATTGTTAACTTTGTCACTGTTCATGCTTGGAGCTTTTCTCCCCGGGCCTCTACTGAAAATGGACATATGTCCACAGTTAGACTAGTCCGGTCAACAAATGTAAAATAAAAAATAAAAATAAATAAAATAACATAATAATGTATCATGACATATAACAGTCATTATGAAGATACACCCAACAGCCTGTCAGATGTACAGCTATGATACACCGAGGATAACTGGCATAGTCAGGGATGGTGGAGTAGACAGTTTAAGAGTAAAGCATGTCACAATGACCAGGTCACTGTGTATTAACATCATGGTGGATAGATATGGATGTAACACTAAAGTAGATGATGCCACTTGTGATGATGCTGGCACACCCACTATCAGACAACAGGGTCTGGGAAGAGAAAGGATGAGGATCCAGGAGCACCTAAAGAATACCCCTAGCAAAGCCTGCTCCAGACCAAGAAAAAGGAGAGTAGTTTGTAGTGTTTTGTAAAAGTATGTTCAGAGGACCAAGATGTTGCCTTTAGAGTGCTTCTGCAATTCACCCCTTTACAAATAACCATTGAAAAATCCAAGGCCCTAGTGGAGTGTGCATTAACTGTGTCTGGAATTGACTTATAATGGTGGGAAAAACAAAAAAGGAAATAGCATGGGACGCTAGTTGTCCTTATTTCTTACTTTCATCAGAAATGAATAACTGGTGAGAGTTTCTGAAGGATTTAGTTCTGTCTAGGTATTGCCTAAGTTGTCTCTGGACATCCAGAGTAAGAAGAATCCACCCTTCCTCATTATAGGTTCTGGAAAGAATCAGACAGATGGGTAGCTTGCCTGAAAGTAAACTTGATACCACTTTAGGCAGATTTGTTCTCAAGGAAACTATCTTTGAGGGGAATGAGATAAGGTTGACCCACCATAGGAAATTGTAGCTCAAGACACTTTTCTTCCAGATGTCAAAAAAATCAGTAAAACTGCTTTTAGTGATAAGAACCTCAAATCAGCCCAAACAACTGGTTCAAACGGAACAATAGATAGTATTTTCAAAATAAAATTAAGATTCCAAGAAAAAGCCACTATCTTTATAGGTAACTCCCCTTTTCAAAAATAGTTTAATATGACAGTGCAGTGAAAGAGGAAGGATACATGGGCAGACATGCTGAAAAGGTTCTCTGGTTCGATTCTCGGCTAGGGTGTCTTCTGTGCCGAGTCTGCATGTCATCCCTGCATTCGCGTGGGTTTCATCTGCATGTTCCAGTTTCCTCCCACATTCCAAAGACATGCATCTGGAGCATTTCTTCGCAGGCCTCCGCTGAAGATAGGCTCAGTTCTAGTTGGACTTTCCCAGTCAACAAATGTTTAATTAAATAAAATAAATAACAGGGCCTAAAGATGAACCCTGACAGAGAAATAAGAAAGATAAGAGGATAAAAAATTCATACAAATATTTTAGCACTACAGAAGCACTAGCCTTAAAAGGATCTTGGGTCTTACTATGGTACCAACTAGAAAATATCTGCATAAGCAAATATATATATATATGTATAAATATATATAAATATAGACAAATATAGATACAGCTATATATATGTATATGTGTGTGTATATATATATATATATATATATATATATATATATATATATATAAATATATATATATATGTATATATATATATATATATATATATATATATATATATATATATATATATATACATATATATATATATATACACACACACACACACACAGACACACACACACACACACACACACACACAGACACTTGTTTATTTATTTATTTATTTGACAATATTTATGGGGATAATCCGACTGGGAGAAAAGCTGCAAAAACATACTCCATGTACAGGATTTTAAGATTTTATAACATACTCATGGCATTACGATTCATTCCAATAAACTTCTTGTAAGATCATGAAAAATCAACAGGCAATATAACTTGGGACATGCGATCATGGCATTCAAACTACAATAAACTTCTTAAAAGTTCAAATTAAAAAAACTACATTTACAGATTAACAGCACAGAGTGGATGGGAGTTAGAATAAGCTTCTCATATGCTGAAGATAGTTTCAAATAAGGTGAATAATAGCAGTGGAGTTTAAATGAATGGGGTTAAAAGAGATAGAAAGTACAGACTGAGTGAGAATTTAAGGTGACAAAAAGGGAAAAAGGATGGGGCTTGACATACTTAATGGGAGTTGAGAGAGAGAAGGAGTGGGGCTAGACTGGTAGCTATTTATAAATATACATATGTATATATGGGTCTACTTCATTTCACCTAACTTCCAGTTCACTGACTCCCATTTGACTGAGACCAAATGACTGAAATTTCATTTCACTGACACTTCATTTCACTGACAAGTATTATTAGCAAGAAAATGGAATATGCCCCCTTCCCCACTGTAGTGCGACCCTGGAGTTAGAATATATAGTTGGGGGGGTGTGTGGGGCACTTTTCTTTTACTAAGCAATATTATATCAAAACTTAACAATATCATATGAAATGAAGTAGGGGGCTGCGCCCCCCACACCCCCCCCAACTATATATTCTAACTCCAGGGTCGCACTACAGTGGGGAAGGGGGCATATTCCATTTTCTTGCTAATAATACTTGTCAGTCAAATGAACTGTCAGTGAAATGAAGTGTCAGTCAAATGAAATTTCAGTGAAATGAGGTCAGTGAAATGAAAGTCAGTGAATTGGAAGTTAGGTGAAATGAAGTAGACCCGTATATATATATATATATATATATATATATATATATATATATATAGGTCTACTTTTAATAGGTTATTAGAAGTAGGCCCATGGAGACACCACAAAAGATCTTAAGAGAGTCCTTTTGAATCTTTAGAATGACTTTAGATAACAGTGGAGAGGGTCGAAAGCCATACAATAACATTCTTGTTCAAGAAAGGGAGAATACATATGTTTTCCAGGCTGCTCTCAAGGAGTCCTTGAGCAAGCATTTGCCAGTTAGTTGATGTGAATGGTGGAGCGCAGGTAAAAATGATGTGTTCCCCACAGCTAGATCAAATTGTGGAAGACTTCCAGTTTCAATTTCCATTTGTGAGGATCTGTCCTGGTCCTACTCAAGTTGTCTGCTACAAAGTTTTCACTCTGACTGAAAATAAAAAGCATGTAGAATAAGACTGTGCAGAATTGCTATATCCCAGGCTACCATAACTAATCTACACAGAGGGTAAGATCTGTCCCCCTCCTCCTTGTTTATCTACCATTATACTGTGGTAAAGTCTGTGATCGCTTGTGGAGATCTTGAGAACCACAGATTACTGAAAGAGTTAAGTGCATTTACTACCGACGACATCTCTTTGATGTTTAAGTGCTTCGATCAGCCTCTTTTGTTCCAAAGACCCTACACTTATACCCGCAAAGGCACAGATCCCCAAAGAAAGTCTGAGGCATCTGTTGTTACTGACTATAGTGGAGCTGGAAGGTAGAATGGGAGACCTGGATTCAGTTAAAAGCGGTCTTTCCACCCAAAATGTTCCATTTTCACAAATCCTAAAACTAGAATTTGAAAGGACAGGGGCTACTGATGTTAGGACCATGTAGGTTTTAGATACCACTGCCTTTTTTATTAATATATATTTTATGTGGAGTCTATCTAGAGAAATTATAAGAATAATAGATGCCATGAGTCCTAAAACCCTGACAAATTCCCAACACCAAAATAAACACTTGGGGATACATTTACTTTACCCTGTGGAAAAAAAGCTCTCTTACTGGATGTATCCAGGAGATATCCCTGGAAAAACATTCTGTGGGATGAAATATGCTAAGATTTTTGAATGTTCTCCTGCAGACCCAGAATAAAAAGGAGATCCCTTATCCAAGTGAGAGATTCCTGACACTTTGAAACAGACTTTGCGAAGATAAGCAAGTCATCTAAATAAGAAAAAAAGTGAATACGTCATAGCATGCAACAGGCTATCACTGGAGATACACACCTTACGAACACCCTTGGGGTACAGAATATCCCAAAGGGTAATGCAGAGACTGAAAATCCAAACACAGAAAACCTTAAGAAGAAAATGTTTGAAAACTCTGGTTATACAACTGTTACCAAAAAAATGAAAGGAGATATAAAAAGATGTTACAAAAGGAAGGCATTCTAAAATTTGGAATTTCCACAAAATGGTTGAGAAACGAAAGGAAAGATTTGAGACTGGTATCCATGAAGTTTCTTTCTTTCAAACTTGCTAGAATTCGATTATATCCCTGTCATTGAGGTGACAGAAGTATATACGCAGTCAGATCCTTCTGTAATGCGGAGGATGATGATGTGCACTGATGCAGAAACTGTAAGACACGCTCTAAAATATACTGTTAAGCTAATTCAGCATTTTAGTGTGTTCTCTGTCTCTGTTCAATAAGAAACGAGTGTAAAAGCTTGGTGGCATCTATGGCTGGTCAAACATTTTTTATAAATTCTTGAATCACACGGTTATGTCATTTACCCTCATTTGCATTCATAACTGGACTCATTAACATAATCTTGCTCAATTCATTATTGCTATACTGTCATTAGTATATGATGTAGGCTGTGCAGTTTCACCATATTCTGCAAAATTGTTACCTGTGTCTTGGAATCCCCCCCCCCCCCCGGATGTTTCTATTCACTGCACAATTTTGCCTAATATACTACATTATTTATTTCTGAATCCCAGCCAAGCTTCTGCTGGTTAATTCTACTGCAACCCATCATATGGGGCCATTCCATTAGATCTTCCAAACAAACAGGCATGATCACCTCAGATGTAAAATTAAGCTACTTGGTTTCTGGTTCGACTGCTAAATTCATGTCAGTGTGATGCTGCCTTCAGTTAGCCACCTCACCTTAACTCGATTTAATTTAGGGACTTGAAAACTACAAGTTGCGTGAAATTAATGGAACCAACAAGCAACAGTCCATGCCAGCTTAAATTCAAAGGATTTATTAAGCGCTTTTGTCAGCTCAATCACCTGACTTCTTCAGAATAATTGCATGGCAAACCGAAGCCATATTTATACTAAAATAAAATCACATGACATTGTGCAAACTTCTAGCTGTTACATCAATTAAAATCAACGACCCTTACACACATAAAAATGAATATTTATAAACATAAAAATAAATACTCTAGGTATACTTGATTGAATAAAAAATAATGGTTAAAACTAACCAAAAAAAGACCATCGTTTTAAATAACTACTGATACTAACGTTGTCATTCAGTCCTGGGATGGATGTGGCATTAAGTCTGATTTGCCACCATAATTCCTTAAAATTGAGAACTTCTTCCCAGGGACCTCCCCTTAGGTCCGGTGTAACTTTGTCAATGACTAAAAATCTAAATGTATGATTGGGGTATTCCACAATGTGCTTACTTAAGGCACTATGTGCGTTGCCAATTCTGATGTCCCGAATGTGCTCATAAATCCTATCTTTAAAACTTCTCTTGGTTTTCCCAATATAAAACCCGGCACATTGACAACAGAGTGCAGCATTTACCACCCCCTTTGTAATGCAAGAGTAATTCCCTCTTGCCTTCACCTTAAAACCATTAATAACCAGCTTATCTACTGGGAAAATGTAAGTACACTGTGCACAAAAACCACAAGCCTTAGTACCCTTACCATACTTTTTTCCTTCATAATTCATGCTCTGTAACAAATCTTTAAAGGTTTTACCCCTCCTAAAAATAATACTAGGTGAGATCCCTAATTTGTCTGTGACCCCTATTTGACTGCTTAATACAGTCCGATTTTTACTTAAAATGTCAAAAATACCACTATGGTCAATAGAAAACCTAGTAATAAAAGATGTAACTGGAAATGAACCTTTCTCAACTTCATTGCAAGCAACTGAAGTAACTGGGACATAATCATGACAATCAATAGTCCCCTTCAATAAAGGACTAAATAATCCTGAATTGCTTTTCTTGATAACTTCATTCATGGCTCTCTCAATAAAATCAAGGGGATAACCTCTTGATAAAACATATTGTTCATCTTCCTGCATTGATCTTGAAAATCTACCTCCCTATTGACCATCTGGGAGATCCGAACAAACTGCCCTTTTACTAAGCCCCTTTTAACATGCAAAGGGTGACAGCTAGTGTAGTGCAACAAACTGTTGCTATAGGTGGGCTTTCTGTACAGGCTACTAACTAAACTATAATCAACCATGTCTTTAGAGACCATTACATCCAAATAATTCATAGCCTCCTTGTTGTAATTGTATGTAAACTTAAGAAATTCCGTGGAATTGTTAATGAAATCAAGAAAGTCCTGTACTTCATGCTCATCCCCTGTCCAAACAAAAAACAAATCATCAATATATCTCAGGTACAACTTCCATAACCCTGTAAATGGAGAATTAAATAGAAACTTGCGCTCCCACATAAGCATGATGATATTGGCAAAAATGGGGGCACAGCATGCCCCCATAGCTACCCCTGTAAGTTGTTTAAAGAACTGCCCTTCAACACTAAATTTATAAGTGTAACTAAAACTGCCACATCACTGTTGCGAAATTTGTTGGAGTCAAATAAAAACTATTCAAACCATTCGAGCCTTAGTGTGTGTGAGATCACACTGAACAAATTAACATCATCTACTGTCAAAAAAGAAACATTTTCTATCGTTGGAAATCCATTAAGTTTTTCCAAAAATGCCATGAGTCAATGCATAAATGCTGTTCTTCCCCTAAGACAACTTTTAACCTATAGTAAATGTATTTACCAATAAAAAATGTTTTTGAACCAACAATGGGTCTCATTGGGGGGGTCATATACATTTTTATGTATTTTAGGGATACCGAAAATATTCGGCACCCTGGGGTGGATGACACTTAAAAAATTCATTAACTCTATATCAATTTGGCCTTGGTCAAACAAATCCTTTAAGGCCAGGTCTATTTTATAATTAGAAATATTAACCAGGTTTCATGACACTTCTTCATAAAGTGCACCATCCCATAGCCTCATGGTCATTTGGTTATTGTAGTCCGCTTTAGTCATAATAGCCACCCCACCCCACCCCCTTGTCAGGTCTCATAACTCTTAAGAGATTTGTTAGACACCAACTGATTCAGTAACATTCTTTCGTTAGCATTGAGACTACCCACACAACCATCACCAGGATTATTAACTAATAATGTTCTAAAGTCAAATTCACAAAGAGTTTCAAACAAATGAAGAATGGCAGATAGTGGTGGATTCCAAGAACTAGCTCTATACAAAATACCATCACTAATCCTGTTGTTCTCAAACATTAATTTAAAATTGAGTTTTCTAACAAATGCTTTTAAGTCAATAATCAGTTCAACCAAGCTAGATCTTGCCGTCGGGACAAAATGAAATCCTTTACTGAGTATGTCCGGTAAGTCAGAATCAAGTGCTTGATATTTATATATTTATTAATATTTATTTTTATGTGTGTAAGGGTCGTTGATTTTAATTGATGTAACAGCTAGAAGTTTGCACAATGTCATGTGATTTTACTTTTGTATAAATATGGCTTTGTTTTGTCATGCAATTATTCTGAAGAAGTCAGGTGATTGAGCTGACGAAAGCACTTAATAAATCCTTTGAATTGAAGTTGGCATGGACTGTTGCTTGTTGGTTCCATTCATTTCATTCAGTTTTATTCTGGTTCCCAACTACAAGTTGCGACCTGAAGCCCATAATGGACCATTTAATTACAGGAATTTTAGATGGTTTAGCTCCAGGATTTCTATGCCCACAGCCTACTGGTATTTGTGAATGCCTGTACGATCTTGAAAATCATGACATCAGAAATCTTCAATGCAAAATGGAACAAAAACATTGAGAGATAGGGGATTATAACAGACAAACTATGACCACATCTGCAATACACTGTTTATCAATCAGATTTTTTTTTAAGTCAATTCTTTTCTTTACCAAGATTTCTAAAGCAG
The DNA here is from genome assembly GCF_019279795.1 of Protopterus annectens. NCBI lineage: Eukaryota > Metazoa > Chordata > Ceratodontiformes > Protopteridae > Protopterus > Protopterus annectens. Next base: position 1,389,075,738 of record NC_056739.1, read on the forward strand.
CAACCTGATTTGTAATACTCTAATAGTGCTACCAAAGTATACAGTCTAGCCTGTCTTGTCAATCAAAAAGTCATTTTTACCTCTCAGTTACGGCTGCTTTTCATTTTTTTAAATAATGTTGCCTAATCTGTTCTTTAAACAATCCACACAGTTCTAGGTGGGTCTTCTGCCGGTTCTGTATTTAAGTCTCCTAAATGGTGTCGGTGTGAATCTGGGTAAAGCAACTACAAGTAATGGATGTCGTTTTTACTATTCTTTTTACTAGGTGTGCAAAGCACATGGGACCTACTAGGCTGGTCCTTACCTGCTCTGACGCTCTGAGTTCAGCAATATTTTCAAACTGTGCATTTCTCTCAAAGAGCAGGTATTCTTCCATTTTTATTTTAATATGCTGTGGTCACACATGTTTTTAAAAGCAACTTTTGGATTCACAGAGAATGGAGAAATATTGCCTGAATTCTAGTCTGCCCTTCCTTGGCAAGTTTACAGAGACAGCTCTCTCTCTCCACATATATATATATATATATATATATATATATATATACACACACACACACACACACACACACACACACACACACACACACACACACACACACACACACACACACACAGACACGGGTCTACTTTGCTTCATTGAAAGCTCATTTCACTGAATTTGAATTCACCCTGACCAAATCGCTGAAAGCTCAAATTACTGAAAACTCATTTCACCGAATCTTATTTCACTGTAGTGAAGTACTGACACTGTGGAGACTATTGTTCATAGGTACATACTAGGCTATTGGCCCTAGGGCCTATATAAGTCTACCCAAATGGTACCCTGTCTTTTGCCACCCAAGAAAATTATTTTCCTGTGCCCCTGTCAAGGAGAGCCACAGAAGTGATCCTCGGGGTGAATTTCCTATCTCCCATCCAATCATCCAGACTTTTCTTGAAGAGTGCTAATGAGGAGCTTTGTTTGATATAGATAGGTAGTTTGTTCCAGAGTATGGGAAGTCTCTGGGATAGGAATCTATCCCTCCAGCATGTTCTGTTTATTGTGGTGATAAGGTTTAGGTCCCTAGAGCATGTAGCTCAGAGGGATTGGGATTTCTTTAAGTGCAGCATGTCCAACAGCTCTGGGTTTGACATAGCTTTGTATGTTATGCAGAGATCACCTCTGAGTAGGCGATATGCGACAAGAGTAAAGCTGGAGTTTTTTGAGACGGTCTCTGTAGGGCATTTGTTTGAGGCTGGTAATCCTCTTTGTGAGGTATTTCTGCGGCCTTTCCAGTTGTTGTAGATGTCTTGTGAGGTACATACCGAAAGGGGCGTTGTACTCTATAATGGGTCTAATGAGTGATGAGTAGAGGGGAACAATGACCTCTTTTTTCCTGGATGAGAAACATGTTGTGATGAGGTGTGCTACATAGAAGGATTTCCTGACTACTGTGGAGATGTGATTTTCAAAGGAGAGACTACTGTCCACCTGTGTCCCAAGGTCTCTTATCACACTTTCGATGTTAAGTAGACTATTGCCTATGTGGTAGTTCATGGGTACAGAGTTTTTACCAAAAGGGATGACAATGCACTTTTTGGCATCAAGCTTGAGGCCATGGCTTTGACACCAGGCATCTGTCTCGGTAAGGCCCTTTTGTAGGATGTCCACATTGATAGGAGTTTTGATTATGGCTCCTAGTTTGCAGTCATCTGTGAACTTTGTTAGCCAAAGACCTTCTGGGGTAGCCTGTACTTCAGAGAAGTAGATACCAAACAGGAGAGGACCCAGGACTGAACCCTGTGGTACTCCACATGTCACTGGTCTGAAGTTGGATTTAGAGTCTGCTACTTTCACAGTGTGGGTTCTATCAGTGAGCCAGTTGATAACCCATCTTGTGACATAGGGATTTATACCTAGTTTAGTGAGTCTATCTATAATTCCAGAGTGGGGAATGGTGTAGAAAGCCTTGGTGAGATCTAGATAGGCTGCGTGAACCACCTTACCCTAATCTATGGGTTTGGTGACCGCTTCAAAGAAATCTATCAGGTTTAGGAGACATGATCTGCCTTTTACAAACCCGAACTGGGTAGGGTCCAGAGTTTGGAGATTACCAATGTCATTGTTTATAAGTTCCATGATGATACGTTCCATAGCCTTGCAGACCAGGCTCGTCAGGCTGATGGGGCGGTAGTTCCCAGGGTCCGTGGTGGCTCCCCCTTTGTGGAGTGGGATAACCGTTGTGCGCCATTCAGTGGGCAAAAAGCCTAAGGTGAGGCTATGATTGAACATGGTACTTAGGTGGGGTGCCAGTTCGTCCTGTAGTTCATGTAGAACGCAGCCTGGGATGTTGTCAGGTCCCATGGATGCTGTGTTCTTGGCTTTGGAGAGTGTGTTTTTTACCTGTGCAGCCGTGATTACAGGAACTTTGCATTCTTCCGGTATAGAGATGGGTCCATTAGGGGGTGAGAGAGGGGTAAAGTTAGCACTGAACCTATCTGCCAGGATGTTGGCAATATCAGTTGGTTCTGTATATTTAGTGCCACTGTGCTGTAACTCAGAGCAGATCTGAGTGTTGCCAATGAGATTCTTGACATAGCTATAGAATGCTTAGTGGTTGTCTTTAGAATCAGTGGCAATTTTGTTTTCATAACTAGCTTTGGAGGATTTTATGAGGGGATCTCAGCTTCTTACTGAGGCTGCCCACAGAGTTCCTCCAATAATGGGATTTTACTCTTTTTTGCAACAGTTTCTTTCTTCTGTTGTAGAGATTGTTTATGGCAGGGGACCACCAGATTGGCTTCCTTTTTTTGGAGAATAGCATCTTGGTTCTGTTAGGGATTGCACGATCCATGCACTCGTGTAAGTGCTTACAAAGTGCATTTGTATAGGATTCAGCAGTCGTACCTCTATTGTCCATCAGCATGGGTGTCGTGAAGTTTGCCACTTCTGTCTTAAGAAGGGTGAAGTTGGCTTTGGAGAAAATTTTTTATGGTGGTTTCCCTAATGGGGGGATGGGGGTGGGATGTGGATGTCTAGGGTGATTACCTTGTGGTCGGATCTGACCAACAAGGAACTGACCTCTGGTGTGGAACACCAGTTGCCCATGTTGGTAATGACCAGGTCTAGGATATTGCTGCCCCTGGTGGGGGTGTGGATAAGTTGATCCAAGGTGTTGGAATTTATGAATTCCAGAAAACGTTGAGCACAAGAGTTGGTACATGAGTAGTTTTCCCAGTTAATGGTGGGGTAGTTGAAATCATCTATTATTAGAGTGTTAGGTTGTACCCTAATATTTTCCAGTGTATCAAGAAATGAGGAGTGGGAATCCTGGGGCATGGTGGGGGATCTGTAGCAAGCTACAATTTGGACTGCAGTCTTGCCCAGAGTTAGTTGCACTTGGATAATCTCGGATGCATTATGCTGAGCAACTAGCCTGGAGGTGTGGATATTCTTAATGAGTATGGACACACCTCCGCCTTTAGTGTTTCGGTCCAGGTTAGGTGGCCGAAAGGTGTGGTATGATTTATAGCCTGGTAATGCAGGGGTGCTCTCTGGAGCCTTGAATCAGGTCTTGTAAGGCAAGTAAAAGGTATATGCACTTTTTCCCACTGTAGTGCAATCCTGGAGTTAGTATATATAGTTTGGGGGATGAGGGGGGATACAACCCCCCCCCCCATATTGGGGGGGTGTGGGGGGTGTAGCCCCCCCACCGAGTTTGGTTTTATATTATATTTCACTGAAAGCTTCAAAACAATACATTTTAAACCACAGAAATGCATACTTACACCACCAATGCCTAACTCTTTCCAGAAGACAATATATATCCAAACTAAGTGGGGGGCTGTGCCCTCCACACCCCCCTAACTATATATACTAACTCTAGTATCACTCTACAGTGGGGAAAAGGGCATATACCTTTTACTTGCCTTACACTACTCCATACAGTGCCAGTACTTCACTTCAGTGAAATGAGATTCAATGAAATGAGTTTTCAATTATTTCTGCTTTCACCAATTTGGTCAGGGTGAATTCAAATTCAGTGAAATGAGCTTTCAATTAAACAAAGCAGACATTATATATATATATATATATATATATATATATATATATATATATATATATATATACACACACACACACACACACACACACACACACACACACAACTCCAATCTTATTTTTTTTCTTTTTTAATATCTCATTATCTTTCTTTTAACCTCAGTTTTCTGGATTTACGACCTAACACAGCAGAGAGACTGCCTTTACTATGGTGCATATTGACAAGTAGTTATATTCCATCTTGGTCTTCTTGTTGTCCTCTCCTTAACATTCAATACTTCAGATAATGGGATCTTGATTAAGTGCTAAAAAAAACAAACAGGGCTCTTCTAGCACAGTCATCAATTGATTTGTTTCTCATCTCTTAGGGTACACCAAGAAAGTTCTATATGGATTCGACTCTTCTGCATTCATTGGAATGTAGGGTATCTAGTCACTCGCTCCTAGCCCCAGCATTTTTTTATCATGCACATGCTTCCACCTAGGGAAGACATTAGAAAGACTGGTCTAAGGTATGATTCTAATGTTGAAGATAAAAAGCTATACCTGCCTCTCTTGCAGAAGGATATGCAAGCTCTTTGCACCAAGAAGACTCTTTCAGACCATCCAGTGAACATCCTTAACTGGATGAAAGTTGGTCAATCACTTCAAACTTAACTGAGTCAATGCAGATACAATAATGATACACATGACCAAAAGGGACTTCAAAACACCCTGCCTTACCTCCTCATTCTTGTGCATACTGGGATCCCACCTTGAGTTTATGTAGTATATGCTGAAAGTAAAAGACCTTCATGTGACACCTGACTACAACTTAGGGTCAAATGACGATAGTCATTAAATCACTGCATTTTCATCTGAAGCATACGTCTTACATCAAATACCTTATTCTATTGCAGAAACTTCAGTGGTAGGATATGAAATCATCACTATGTGCCTTGACTGTTTTAATGACCTATACTTTCAGATCAAAGATACTGATCTGCAGGGACAGGAATGGGTTCAAAACTACAAAGCCAGCCTTCACATGGAGTACTCCTGATGGAAATATTTCACTCCTGTGTTGAACATCCTCTGGTGGATGCCATCTGCATCAATATCAATATTAAAGGTCTTTATTATGCCCTTATCAAGCCGCATATGACATGAACCTTGTCTGTATCAAACAGTTGCTATGTCATCCTCTCTTATTCCCTCACTTTATTCTACTGATGATGGAATGTCGGTGGTTCTCAGAAGTGCCCTGAGACATATGGACATAGGTTTATTTTCATACTGGGTGCATGCAATGTGAGCTCACTACATTATTCTACTGATGATGGAATGTCGGTGGTTCTCAGAAGTGCCCCGAGACATATGGACATAGGTTTATTTTCATACTGGGTGCATGCAATGTGAGCTCACTACTCTTATTCCCTCACTTTAATCTACTGATGATGGAATGTCGGTGGTGCTAAGAAGTGCCATGAGACATAAGGACATAGAATTATTTTCATACTGGGTGCATGCAATGTGAGCTCACTACATTATTCTCCTGATGATGGAATGTCGGTGGTTCTAAGAAGTGCCCTGAAACGTATGGACATCGGTTTATTTTCATACTGGGTGCATGCAATGTGAGCTCACTACATTATTCTACTGATGATGGAATGTCGGTGGTTCTCAGAAGTGCCCTGAGACATAAGGACATAGGTTTATTTTCATACTGGGTGCATGCAATGTGAGCTCACTACTCTTATTCCCTCACTTTATTCTACTGATGATGGAATGTCGGTGGTTCTCAGAAGTGCCATGAGACATATGGACATAGGTTTATTTTCATACTGGGTGCATGCAATGTGAGCTCACTATATTATTCTACTGATGATGGAATGTCGGTGGTTCTCAGAAGTGCCATGAGACATATGTACATAGGTTTATTTTCATACTGGGTGCATGCAATGTGAGCTCACTACATTATTCTACTGATGATGGAATGTCGGTGGTTCTCAGAAGTGCCATGAGACATATGGACATAGGTTTATTTTCATACTGGGTGCATGCAATGTGAGCTCACTACATTATTCTACTGATGATGGAACGTCGGTGGTTCTAAGAAGTGCCATGAGACATATGGACATAGGTTTATTTTCATACTGGGTGCATGCAATGTGAGCTCACTACATTATTCTACTGATGATGGAACGTCGGTGGTTCTAAGAAGTGCCATGAGACATATGGACATAGGTTTATTTTCATACTGGGTGCATGCAATGTGAGCTCACTACATTATTCTACTGATGATGGAACGTCGGTGGTTCTAAGAAGTGCCATGAGACATATGGACATAGGTTTATTTTCATACTGGGTGCATGCAATGTGAGCTCACTACATTATTCTACTGATGATGGAATGTCGGTGGTTCTAAGAGTGCTATGAGACATATGGACATAGGTTTATTTTCATACTGGGTGCATGCAATGTGAGCTCACTACATTATTCTACTGATGATGGAACATCGGTGGTTCTAAGAAGTGCCACGAGACATATGGACATAGGTTTATTTTCATACTGGGTGCATGCAATGTGAGCTCACTACATTATTCTACTGATGATGGAGCGTCGGTGGTTCTAAGAAGTGCCATGAGACATATGGACATAGGTTTATTTTCATACTGGGTGCATGCAATGTGAGCTCACTACATTGCAAGTTGCAAGACTTATTTACTTGTTTATTTGTTCACTTGGTAAATGGACTAATCCAGAGCCATTTTTCAGCCACAGCATGGACCATAAAACTATACACATTCTAGGTGGCTCAAAGTAGTTTACAGGGTTAAAAACCATGCTACATTATTGGTTACAAATTAAGTTTATGACTGGAGACATTTAGCTGATCACCTTTTTATGCATTTACTGTGGAGTAAATACTTATAAACACAAAGGTTGGTTTAGTTAATTAAAAGGAACTCAGGGCTTGACAACACAATTCCTGCACTTTGAGAAAACCTGTAATTTTCTAATAAACCTAGACTAAACCTTGTAAATGTAACTTGGAACTCCTTATTTCTGCTCTACTCTGAAATATGACACAAACCATCAGCACCCACAGATTCCACACACTGTACCTGTAGAACACCCCTTTCACTTGTCTCCTTTTAAATGGAAGTTGCATACTTAAAATAATGCTAGATCCTTGTTGTCCCTCTCTATCCATCTTGGCTAACTGGGTTATCCTCCTGCTTGTGGACCCATGTCAGCAACTTCTGCAGAATTTCTCCAGTGCTTGAGCTATCCCCTGTCCTATGCTGCTATGTGAGCAATTATTTCTCAGACTGAGTGGACCTCAAAGAATGGCAGGATGCCCCACAGAAAATAAGACAGCAAAGGTTATGGCTAGCTGCAAGTCTTCAGGGAAAGGTCTATTAGGTTCCTTCAGGAAAAAGATGATGTGATAATTTGGAAGGGGGAAGGAGGATGGGTTGTCTAAGCAGATGGAGGGGGTACAAGGATCTAGTGTTATGGTAAAGATGTAACTTTTGTATCCTGTGTTTTCCCCTCTGTCCGTCTTGACTAGTTGGGAAAGATTCTGCAGTTACTACAAATCCTAGATGTCATCATGGTAAGACACCCTTGCAAATGGTGAAACAGAAGGCCATTCCAGACCTTGTAATGTTTGATAAAGGTAAGCACTGTAGATCAGGTTGCTTCAACACAGATATCACCCACAGTAAAATATTTGAAAACGGCATGAGATATAGACATGGATATAGTGGTATAAGCTGTCTGTTTGTTAGAGAGAGAGATAAATTCTTTGAAGTGTAAATAAAAGCCAAGTAGCCTAACAACTATCTAGCACATTTGACTTTGGAAATTTCAGACCTCAGTCTGAATTTAGAAAAAGACACAAACAGCTGGTCATCTTTAGGTGTAGCTTTTGTACTATACAAATACAATCTCTGTTGGAGATGGACTTCTAGAGTAAAAAAATATATATACAGTCTCCTTGCTTAGAAAGGTTTAGAAATAAGACAGGTAAATTGCCAGACTGGTTAAAAGCAAACTGCAGCCAAAAACAGGTTTATTCGATTCTCTAGCACCTTGGCTATAACACCGCCTTCAAGGTGTACAAACATACACACAATGCATTCATATATATATATATATATATATATATATATATATATATATATATATATATATGTGTGTGTGTGTGTGTGTGTGTGCGCGTGTGTGTGTGTGTAAACATATATAATATATATATATATATATATATATATATATATATATAAATGTATGTTTTAAGACGATGAACTAATGATGCAATTATAATTGCATAATTGTTTAATTATTGTGATTCAGGGACTGCTGGGTATATATATGTGAATGCATTTTATGTATGTTAGTACTCCTTGAAGGCTGAGTTATAGCTGAGGCACTAGAGAATCGAATAAACCTGTTTTTGGCTGCAGTGTAGTTTTCATTGTGCTTGAACACTTATTCTCAGTGTTTTTTAGTTGAGGTGAATTGTGGTGAGGAGGTGAGATGGCCAGTGATCCAGCAGTTAATATTCCGCGTATTTTTAGAGAGGATATTCTGGATTCCTCTCAACGTACATTGGATTGCTTCCTGAGATCGTGATAGAGACCGGAATGACAGACTAACGGGCAGTGGTGAAGGGCTACCCTCGGTGGTATGGGAGAGATTAATTGAGGAAACAAGAAGTAAGCATTCTCCTAATCCATTTGCTGATGTGGGTAAGCGTTCCATAGACCTGTCATCTGAGGTAACAACTTTAATTGATAAACTGGAACAATTACTGAATAAAGAAACAGCTGCTTATTATAATAAAACTAGCCTCCAGAGGTACCTGGACTTGGATATTACTCCACATGGGCTGAGAGCAATGAAATATCCATCCCATCCGTTTGATTTGTCTTCTACAGAAGATAAATTATTCAAACAGAGATGGGAAAAAGCAGCACATTTGTGTTCCAGGGAATGGACTACCATCATGGTAGAGCAAGATGAGATAAAACTCTTGAATATAAAGAAAGACATTAGTAATGTTTGTAATAATTTAATGACTAAACTAGAAAGGTCACGTATTGAAACTTGCTTACATGATATCCAAGAAAAGTGGTGTTCATAGGTTCATAGGTTCATAGGTTCATACTAAGCTATCTGCCCGAGGGCATTTACAAGCCTAGCCCATAGTTTTGTGGCTTACGCCACCCCTTTAGTATGGGGAACTATACCCATTATTTTGCTGTGCCTCTGTTGAGCAGTGACACTGAGGTAATCCCTGGGGTATATCTGCGATCTCCCATCCATTGGTCAAGATTTCTCTTGAACAAGGCCAGCGAGGTGCTCTGCCTCACATATACCGGGATTTTATTCCACAGCATAGGGAGTCTTTGGGTGATGAATCTATCCCTCCAGCACGTCCTATTAATAGCCGTGTCGAGGTTTAAGTCTCCGCCCTTGTGGCTCTGACGGATCTAGATTTTTGAGGTGAAGCATATTCATCAAATCTGGGTTTGACATGGCCTTGTATGTTAGGCAAAGGTCACCTCTGAGCAAGCGGTGGCGACTGAATAGAGCTGGAGTTCTTTCAGTCGGGCAGCATAGGACAGATGTTTGAGACCCTTTATCCTTTTGGTGAGGAACTTTTGTGGCCTCTCCAGCTGCTGCAAGTGTCGGGTCAGATACATTCCGAATGGGGCATTGTACTCAATCATTGGTCTGATGAGTGATGAGTATAGGGAGACTATGACCTCCCTTGATCTAGATGAGAATCCCTTCATGATAAGGTGGGCAATGTAGAAGGTCTTCCTAACTACTTTAGCTACATGGGTGTCGAATGACAGACTACTATCAACCTGGGTCCCCAGGTCCCTGATAACTTCTTCTGTACTCAGTGGATTGCCACCTATTTGGTAGCTAGGGGTAACCTTGTTTTTCCCGAAGGGTATGACTATGCATTTTTGGCATTTAACTTTAGGCCATGGCTCTGGCACCAGTTATCCGTTTCTGTGAGACCCTTCTGAAGGATATCTGTGTCAGATGTGTTTTCTACTATGGCGCCCAGTTTGCAGTCATCTGCAAACTTTGTCAGCCATAACCCTCCTGTGTTTGCTTGTACTTGGAAAAGTAGATGCCAAACAAGAGTGGGCCCAGGACTGAGCCCTGTGGTACACCACTTGTGACAGGCTTTGAGTCTGACATGGCGCCAGCAACTCTGACCCTGTGGGTTCTGTCACTCAGCCAGTTTGCAACCCATCTTGTGATGTATGGGTTAACATTTAAGCTGATGAGTTTTTCAATGATACCCGAGTGGGGTATTGTATCAAAGGCCTTCACCAGATCGAGGTAGGCTGTATGGACTGCCTTTCCCTCATCAATGGCTTTGGTGACTGTTTCAAAAAGTCAACCAAGTTTAGAAGGCATGATCTGCCTTTGACAAAGCCAAACTGGGATGGATCCAAAGTCTGCAAATTCCCTATGTCTTTATTTATGAGGTCCATTATGATCCTCTCCATGGCTTTGCAGATAAGGCTTGTCAAGCTAATGGGCGGTAATTTCCAGGGTCGGTGGAGGCACCGCCTTTGTGAAGTGGGACCACAGTTGCAGTGCGCCACTCCTGGGTGCGTATCCAGAGGTAAGACTATGATTAAACAGCTGTCCTAGCTGTGGGTTTAATTCCTCGTTGAATTCGTGGAGCACACAGCCGGGGACACCATCAGGTCCCATGGATGCTGTGTTTTTGCTTTGGAGAGAGCAGTTCTCACTTGGGCGTTGGAGATGTTTGGGGGCTGCAATCGCTGGTATAGATATCTCTCCTTTTGGGGAGGGGAGAAGTTTGCACTGAACCTGTCAGCCAGTATGTTGGCAATGTCTGTAGGATCAGTAATCTTCACATCATTTTGAACTAGTTCTGAGCATATCTGGGAGTTTCCTCCCAGGTTTCTAACATAGCTAAAGAAGGCCTTATGATTGTCTTTTGAGTCTTTAGCTATTTTTCTCTCAAAATTTGCTTTGGATGATTTTATGAGAGCTCTTAGTTTTTACTTATAGTGATCAAGGGTGTCTTACCTTTTAAGGATTTTGCTCTATCTTGTAGTAGCTTCCTCCTTTTGTTGTAGAGTTTGTTTATGGCTGGGGTCCACCAGAGTGGACGCTTGCCTTTGGTACAAAGAGTCTTTGTTTTGCTTGGGATTGCCTTATCCATGCAGTCCTGCAGGTGCTGGTAGAAGGCATTTGTAAGTGATTCAGCGGCTTGAGTACTGTTTTCCGTCGGCTCGGGGCCTTAAAGGAGACCACACTAGTCTTTAGAAGTGTGAAGTCGGCTTTCGAGAAGTTCTTTACTGTGGTCTTTTTATTTCAGGTGGGGGTGGGATGAGGACCTCCAGCGAGATTAGTTTGTGATCTGATCTCACCAGTGAGGGTATACTTCGGTGTTGAACATTGTGCTCCCATGTTCGTGATGATGAGATCAAGTATGTTTTCTCCTCTTGTGGGGATGGTGACTAGTTGTTCCATGGCATTTGAGTTTATGAATTCCAGGAACTTTTGGGCTAGGGTGTTTGGGCTTGAGTAGTGTTCCCAGTCTATATTAGGGTAATTGAAGTCACCTAGTATGATGGTGTTTGGTGATACATTTATCCCCTCTAGTGTTTTCAGGAAGGCCATGTGAGGTTCCTGAGTTTGTGAGGGTGGCCTGTAACATGCTACAATTTGCAGAGCAGTCTTCCCTATGGTTAATTGCACCTGGATGGTCTCCGATGCATCGTGCGTTGCCACCAGTCTTGAGGTGTGGGTGTCTTTGATGAATATGGATACCCCCCCTCCTTTCTTGGTATTGTCCGGATTTTGGGGCCGGAACGCATGATAAGAGGTAAAACCTGATAGTGCTGGGGTGCTCTCAGGAGCCTTGAACCAGGTTTCTGTCACTGCACAGACATCGATGTTCTCCATACTGAGAAGGGCCTCGAGTGCGTGCATTTTGAGATTTAGATTTCTGGCATTGAGCAGCATTACCCTTAGTTTTTTTCCTTTTTTGTGTTCTAGGGTGGTAGGGTTAGAATTTGAGCCTTGCCTAAAAAGGCACTATGGGGTGGCAAGAGCCTTTGCCAATATCCGGAATCCCAGGGTGACAGGTGCAAGCCGTCCCTTGCGGCAGCGTGGCTTGTCCAGCATGTCATCCCAGGCAGACAGACATTGGATCCCCTTTGAATGACACCAGAGTTTAAGCCAATTGTTAAAGCTGATCATCTTATCTCTGTATTGTGGCATCATTCTTGGTGAAGGTAGGATACTGCTCAAGGTCAGGGTCATACCTGCCTGGGCTACATAATCAGAGAGCTCCTCAATGTCTCTTTTCATGTAGTCCAAGGAGGTGCGTCTCAGGTCGTTTACACCAGCGTGGACAATGACTGAGTCATATTTGTACCTGCTGTTGAGAGACCTGAGTGCTTGCGTTATGTGGCGGATTCTAGCGCCCGACAGGCAGCTTACTGTGACCTTCTCCTTACTCAGTCTGGTGAGCGGGACGTCAGTGTGTCTGACTATGGAGTCACCAATGACTAGTGTGTCTGGCATTGTGTTTGGCCTTAAGGGCTGTGACTGTTTGACACTCTGACTGTGAGGTCTATGTGTTGCAGGTGTTGTGTTCTGAGGTGGTGGTTGTTTGGGTGTCTGCTTTGGTGGCCTCTGCTGTTTTGGTAGATTTTTGATCAGAGCCGCCGAGTATGTCTTTGTGTGTTTATGTGTATGATTTGAGGTTGTGATGGTACTATGTGAGACTGGGTCTATAGTGTGTGTGGTAACCTTCTCCTCCTGACTGGTCTTGCCAGTCCTATGTTGAGAGAGCTCAGCCTCCAGTTTGGCCGTATAGTTGCATCTCTCGCATGTATTTGTGTTTTGTGGGAGGAGGAGAGGGTTGTCTGTGTACATGAGGCAATTGTAACATTGCCTCAATATTCCCAGGTTCACCAGCTGAGCAGGAGAGGACACTAGCAACTGATCCCTCGACATGCTAGAAGGACTAGACAAAAAACTTTAAAAGAGATTCGGGGACGTGGTGACCGAGAAATGGGGTTTGCCTTTTGGGGTGCTATCTATAAGAGTGCCGTATCAAGGTAATAAGTACTGTAGGAGCAAGTGCTAGGTTTAACAGATAGAGAAAAGTCTACTTGGAGTCAAGTAGAGATGATCTTTTAGGTATTAGAGAAAGTGCTAGTAACAGGGATGCTTAAAGGTAAGATTGAAAAGAATGCACTCTGCAGTGTGCACTAGAGAAGTTAGATATGAAAGTAGGTAACTTGAGTTTTACCTGTTTAAAAAGTTAAGGTTTAGTGGAGAGTTACTATTTTTAAAACAGCAAGATGGACTGAAAGGGGTGGTTACTTATGTATTTTGGTACTATGAAATACTGTAGGATGGCCAATAAATTTAAATAATTGAAGGGGTGGGATTTCAAAAGTGATGGTTTTGTGATTACTCACATAAGCCAGTGAAAGTAGAGAGAAATGAGATATATGGTCAGATTAACATAAGAGGCGGGCAACTAGAAAGACAGTGCCTGACTCAGAACAGAGAGAGCTGTGGTCTCTTTTGAAGTTTTAATATGCTGTTAAACAGAATGCAAGCAAAACACAAGGTAAAGAAAACAAACTACAGTATTCAAAATATAGAAAGGCAATACAGAAATACAAACTTTGAAAAAAAGTTAAAAGATCAAAAACTTAATAAAATTAAGAGATCTGCGTGATTATGAAAATGGGACTGCCTTTTTTAGGTAGACCAATAACAAGTCACGCTCTAGGGTCTGTTTCCAGGAAGGGGATGGGCAGGTGAGAAGTGAAACAAGAAGTGAGGCGTCTTATAGTGACAATGGTAGATACGTTAGTTACTATGAGGATGAGAGAGAATACCCTCCCTTACCTGTTGCAAACAATGGACAATACATGCAGGATAATTTTCATTCCCATGGGGGGATTAATGGCCAAAGAAAAAGAAATTATCCAGAACGTGAACCGCAGAGAGGGGAACAACAGCGACAATGGCAGAACAACAAGAGAACCAGATGGTATTGACTGCTTTCATGTAAATATGGACTTAATTATTAATTTATCAGGTTCTGAGCTCAATGAACATTTGTATATTGTTTTAAACCATGGTTTGAAGTTTGTGCCCACTGTGTTACCGAGATTATGAGAATGCAAGATAGAATTATTTAAGATTCGTAAATTGCATTTATGGTATTTTTTAATGTTCAACATGAAGCACAAATGGATGATGTTACTGAACAAAGTATATTTGAAAGCAGTAGTAATGATGATGAAAATAATTTTTGTAATGATTCATTTGAGTCCTTTATTTCATGTAACAGTGAATTTAACGCTTATTGCCCTATAGATACTTCTAATGTTAATAAAAAGAATAAATTTATTCCACCATTTAGTCATGAGGGTATTAAGAGTTTCCACTCTTTAGTGGAATATGAAATTGAAACATTATTTAAGAAATTTAACACTGAAAATATTTAGTATAATTTGACAAAGAGTGAATGGTTGGCTCTGGTTGAATTTTCTAAACAGAATGATTTTGTGGTTAAACCATCAGACAAAAGTAAAAGAATTGTGATAATGCATTGTACTCAGTATATGAAAATGTGTTTAGATTTATTGAAGGATGACAGAGTTTATGAATTAGTCAGTATTAATAAAGTGGAAGAAGCAAAAAATAATTATATACATTTGATACAAAAGGGCTTGAGACTGAGTTATTGGACTGAAGATGATGTGTTAAATAAACTTACATATGAGGATTCAGGAGAAGCATATTTTTATTGTTTACCTAAGGTTCACAAGAATTTGTTAGACCCCACCGGGAAGGCCAATAGTCTCAGCTAGTAATTATTTCCTACGTAACGTGGGGGTAATTCTTCATAAAGTTTTATTGAAGGAAGTTATTTGCTTGCCTTCTTGCATTAAAAACTCTTTTGATTTCCTTGACAAAATAAAAAAATGTTAGGTGGTCAGAGGGAATGTATTGGATGACTCTAGATGTACAGAGTCTCTATACTAACATCAGGCATGAGTCAGGGATGGAAGCTTTGAGAAGAAGAATGGGGGATAGTCCACTAGCCCATTATCTTTTGGAACTAGTTAAATTTAGTTTGGACAATAATTATTTTTGTTTTGAAGATCAAATGTACCATCAAATGCAGGGTACAGCAATGGGCTCCCCCTTTGCGCCCATGTACACTAATATTTTTATGGGGATGTTCGAAGGAGAGTATATTTATACTAATATGTTTTATCAGAGATATGTGAAAATGCATTTTAGATTTATAGATAATTTGTTTTTCTTATATGATGGGGGTATTCGGTTTGTACAACAACTTATAGATGAAATACAACGGAATAGATTTAATATTAAATTTGATGGTCTACAATATGAGGAAGATATCATTTTTAGATATCAGACTCGTAGGGAGACCAGGCAGAGGTGTAACTACTGGTGTTCATGGAAAATTTAATGAAATTAACCAGTTTTCAATGGGGACAAGCTGTCACCCTAAGCATACCACAGAGCCACTTCCTTTTGGTGAGTTTTTAAGAATTTCAAGATTGTGTACAGATAATGAGGTCTTTGAAAGAGAATTGGCAAATACTAGTGCTATGTTTAAAAATAGGAAGTATGACTTCAAAGTAATAGAAAGGGATATGTTTCAAGTTCAGGATTTGAGATATGGAAGAAAGAAGAAATGGAGAGCAAATAGTACTAATATTAATTATGGAAATAATAATAATAAGGATAGTTTTTTTTGTAGTTATGAAATATAATGTTTTAAGTGAAGATATAAAAAAATGTTATTTTATATTATTGGGACTATTTGAAAAGGTTTAGTGAGTTAGAAGGAGTGATTAAGGATAGACCTATTTTTTCATATCAATGAGGGAGAAACTTGAAAGATATGACAGTTCATACTAAATTTCAAAGAACTGGTATTAATATATCATTTCAGTTAGGAAATAAAGGTACGGTGGCCTGTAATAGATGTATAGGTTGTAAGTATATAGTGAAAACATTTTTAAAAATTAATGGAATCTGTTTTAAAGTGAGTGGAGATTACAACTGTCACACAGTAAGGGTGGTGTATGCAATAAAGTGCACCTGTAACTTGTTCTATATAGGCCAAACGAAAAGATAAAGAAAATAAGATTGATGGAACATTTGAGAGATATCAAGACAGGAAAATTAGAGAGTCCATTGGCCCAACATTTTAAAATCTTTCATGGGGGGGACCCTGAAAGTTTAACAGCAACAGTTTTGGAACAAGTACATGGGGTGAATGAGATAGATCTTAAAAATAAATTGTTGCACAAAGAGATTTTATTTATTTTGAAATATAAGACTTTGAAACCAAATGGACTTAATGCAGACTGTTGTTGGAAAAGTGTTATTTGATAAAGCTAGTTTAAATGGATTTTTTAATATGTTTGAAGATGATGAACTAATGATGCAATTATAATTGCATAATTGTTTAATTACTGTGATTCAGGGACTGCTGGGTATATATATGTGAATGCATTTTGTGTATGTTTGTACTCCCTGAAGGCTGTGTTATAGCCGAGGCGCTAGAGAATCGAATAAACCTGTTTTTGGCTGCAGTGTGGTTTTTGTTGTGCTTGAACACTTATTCTCAGTGTTTTTTAGTCGTTATGAATTGTGGTTAAAAGCAAACTCTGATGCTACTTTTGGTACAAAGGAAAGGTTTAGTCTTCAGTGTAACACAGCCTTCCTTTTCAATGACTCTACTGCAACTGGCAGCAATGTTTTCTAAGGCAGAAATTTCAAGTAGAGTCATAAGGAGGCTGCCTTAGGGCTTGCAAAATCAAGGTAAGGTCCCATGATGGAACTGGATCCTTAACTGGAGGTCTCAATAACAAACTGCCTTTGAGAAAGACTTTGGAAATGTTTAGGGATGTCATGTAAGCAGAATCTGAACCAGAGTTGTCATCGTCTTCTTTCTGCTTTTCCTGATTAGGGGTCGCCACAGTGTGTCACCTATCCGCTCGTGACTGGCAGTGGAGATTTATGGTGTCGAGTTGCCAGCCCGGCGCCCAACCTTCCACAGAAGGCACACACATGCATGCACTCACACCTAGGGCCAATTTAGAATGTCCAATCCACCTACAGCATGTCTTTGGGATGTGGGAGGAAACCGGAGCACCCAGAGGAAACCCACAAGGCCACAGGGAGGACATGCAGACTCCGCACAGAAGGCACCTCAGCCAAGGATCGAACCGGAGAACCTCTTACTGTGAGGCAGCAATGCTAACCGCTACACCACCAGGGCCGCCCCAGAGTTTGAACCAGAGTGATAACTGGAAATACCTACAAGTTGAACTTTAATGGTAGAATAATTTACTCCAGGGGACTTCTAAGATGGCTACACACTGATCAACAGTTTAATTTCACCTAACTCAGCAGAAACTGAGGGATAACAGCCAGTGAAATTCTCATTTTGGATAAAATTCAATTACTGACTAGTAAGTACACTGCCTGTATGCCAAGAACAGAGAAATTTAGAGAACCAGAAAGAAAATCAACCAGAAAAGGAGAAGAGAAAAAACATGGCTGGGAAGAATCCTGCAGCTGTTCAACAAAATGCAATTCAAGCTTTAGCTTTCCACTAATTTAGAGGAAAAATAAATCAAATGTACTCAGAGGTGACTGAAATAAATGAATCACTGAAGGTATATATCAACTCAAATTACAAAAGACTGGAACAAATAGAAAAAACTTAAGTAGCTATTCAGATGAACTGAACTGCAAACCTCAAAGAATGAAATGAAGGCTGGTTAAGTATGAAGTTTCTCAAAAAGAGCTGTTTCAAAAAATAGAAAAGTTATAAGTCAGAGTGCACAAAGAAAACCCGACACTTTTTGCTTTACCAAACAAACTAGATGGAACAGACTGTATTAGTTCTATTACAGCACAAATAAGCAACTGGACTGGAATTCCATAGCAGACTTTGTTAATGGAAAAGGCACAATGAGTGTTTCCTCCTTTCCTGGCCATGAGAAAGCAACCAAGACCTATGTTAGTAAATATGCAATCATACAAGCACAGATAGCTGTTCCTGGCATAATGGTGGCAGAAAGGAAAAGTATCAAAAATGGAGGCAGCAAAGTGTTTGGGGAAAATGCTTATTCACTGAACACCAGCCAGAAGAGAAGCACACTTATCCCAGCAATCAGGGAATGCTGAGAAGCAGGCATGAGATTCAAGCTGCTGCATACAGCTGTCTTCAAGCTACTTTTATAGTGTTTTTTGGAGAATCAAAGACATTTTGGCTGCAGAACAGGCTACAAAGGAAATAAAAAAACATTTTTCCAACAAAAAAATGAGCCAACAAACAGAAATGAACTCTACTTCTCATTCTTCTGACAATAAAGTTTATACAGAGACTTTGCCAGTGTAACCCTTTCCAATAGAAATGCTTGAGAGAGGTAAAAAAGTACAGGAGGTGACTAGAAGTGTCAGAACTACCTTGGACTTGAACCAGAGTCTGGTGTTGGGAGATGGTGGCGAACACGGTGAAGGCCAGCAAAAGATAGATTAGTGAACACATGGGAGACTACAAAGCTTCATTTGCATAGTGAAATAGGTCTTTGCAAGAAAAAGTGGCTGAGAAAGACTGGACGTTTACTGACTTTGTTAACTTGTGGGTGGACTATAAAGCTTATATCTCACTTTATGCCATTAATATTTAGAAGGTCACTAAAAGGAAAAAAAAATAACTAAGTAAAACAATTTGTGTTCTTATTAGTATTTGTATAAAAATTGTGACACCCCTGCACTGGTCCAGTAAACAAGGAGCCTCAATCCTCACCACTGGCAACATATATTAAAAAATCAATTTAAACTAGATTTACAGAGGGGAACATAGACACTGAGAGGATGACAAGTACACACACAGTAAAGTGCAATTTCCCTTAAGAGCATACAGAAATCACAGTCAGTCTGGGGCTGGTTTCTCCCTCTTTCTCCAGATTCCCATTAAGATTCCCCACTAGCACAGCTATAGGGTTGAGATCTCAGCTGAGTGCCAAGCCAAGACCTCCAGCACCTTCTTTGTCCAACCAGTGCTTCGTGTCCCTGCCCAAGTAGTTCACACACACAAACACACACATGCACAAGCACGTGTGCACACACACACACACACACACACACACACACACACACACACACACACACACCTAGGAAAGGCTGGCACAGGTTTACTAGCTATGTTCCCTTCTGCCCAGATCATAAGGTAGTTCCAGCTGCCACCAGACACTCTTACCAGCTACTTTAAGGCCCTTAACAAATGGTGTCCAATCCTACTGTGTACTGTTACTATTAAACAGCAAAAAAGAGAGCACAGGAACATTCAATATCCACACTTTAATGCAGCAATACAACACTTAAGACAGCAAAGCTTTCGGGTTTACCCTTCCTCAGTGCTTAAACAACTGATTGTTTAACCAGTACTTAAAGTAATAAGGTTAAAACCACTTAAAAGCGCTTAAAAACATTATATTATCTACCTAGATTTAAATATATGTAGGTTGTTCTTAGGTATGTCTGTGTTAGTCAAGTAGTTTTTGTTTATGTTTAAAATATTTATTAAAATAACATTTTTGTATATTATTAGTTTTTTATTAATATGGTAGGGTTTGCATATATATATATATATATATATATATATATATATATATACATATATTTGCATCTAGGTAGATAATATAATGTTTTTAAGTGCTTTTAACCTTATTACTTTAAGTACTGGTTAAACAATCATTTTATTATTGTATAATTGGGTTAGTGGGTGTGTTGTATTTTTTAGTAATATAAACAATGCTTTTTACTGTGTTCAGTCACTCTGATGATGCCCTGATGTTACAGGGTGAAAGCACTTAGTCGTACATTACATGGTTATTGTTTTTTCCTTCCTATCCATGTGTGGATTTACTCAGCGTTGTGATTTATCATTTTTTATTTTTTTTGGTTTATACATGAGTTAGCGAACAGCTAAATGAGGCACTAGGTGGTATTCCTTAACTTACACAATACGTAATGCATTTAGAACATTCCAAAAGTACACAACTGCAAAATCAGTACACTAACATAACAATGAATGGAGAAAAAGTTCCAGTTAACCAGTTAAACACTTAAGTGGTGCACAGAACGCAGTCGGCAAGGAACACACAGCAGTCAAGAAGAAAAGTAAAATGGTTTTCACACAACCAAGGCATCTATAAAAACTAAGGTCCGGAAATTAGGTATAGGGGAGGGGTTTGGACATAGGTAATAGTGATGTACACCCAGATCAGGAAATTGCCCAGGATAGCACAGGAAAATGAATTGGTACTGAAAATGCTTTTAAGAAAAGAAAAAAACAATGACTAATAGGGAGATAGTAAAACAGAGAGTTGAAGGCTGAAAAATTAACCTCACATGCACAGGTATGTCGTAACTGCACTAAACAACAACTAAGATGCAGCAGGATGCAGACACAACAGTATAGTCTAAGAGAGGGGGTGGGGGTACTGGAATGCAATGAGAAGGAGCAAGATAACAGGAGTGTGATGTGAAAAAGGCTTGGAGAAAAGTACGGTATGGCAGGGAAAGGGTTTATAAAATTAAAATTAAAGTGGGAAAAAGAAATAATGAAAAATACTGCAGGAAAAATAAAGTTAGAAATTATATAAGTGAATAATAGACAGCAACCTCCCTAACAGCTTGAACACTTTAATGCATTTAATAGAATAGGGTACAATTTAGTTTTACTTAAATTTAGCCGGTGCTTTTTTTCTTGCAGCTAAAAGATAATGTTTTCTAAGAACATACAAGCTGTTTTACACATTAGGGAGAGGAACAGAGATAAGAAAAGAACAGACATCAGTCAGTATAACTCGGAGCACAAGTTGTTACTTGTACTTTAGCATGAATAACCTTAATTTTAGGTTAGATAATGCCTGTGAGTGCAGCTATCGATTTGGGGAAATTGTTCCTATAAGGAGTGTTAAACTTCATTTATTGAAGATGTACATATACATAGTTGTGTGTGTTTGTTCTAAGTTAATGGAGGATAGGGGTATTCTGAAAAATGGGACATAGGTTCACATGGAGATGAGAAGAAACAACTGTACAAAAAATCAGCCTACCAAACATTAGTGTGTGCATGTAAGGCAAAAGTTGGAAATGGGCATTCAAAAAACTGTCTGGTATCTTAGGTAGGATAGGTTGAAGCAATAGCTTTTTATTATAATGGCTATGCTATCAGTAATATCTTGGAATGTAAATGGCCTTACAACTATAAGAAATGCACAGTGCAAATAGCAATGCTACAGGGAATGAATTTGGTAAGAAATAAGCATGTGAATTTGATGAAGAAAGGATTTCATGATGGATATTCAGTAGAATATCAGGGACAAAAGAAAAGGGGAGTAATAATACTGATTGCTAGAGGGATTCCAATAGTGATATAAAAGAAAAAAAGACAATAAAGGTACATTTCTTGTTATAAGGGACTACTACTGGCAAGGGAGGAGGATTACACTGGCAAGTATTTATATTCCACCAAAAACTACTACTACAGAGCTTAAGGATGTTTTGGGAGAAATAATCAGTTTTCAACAGGGAATATTACCTGTAAGTGGGGATCTGAGCTTGATTTGCAATAGTGAGGATCTCTAGTGAGATCTAGTAAGGAAAACATAACAGAAAAGGGTTAGGCTTTTGAAAATTTATGAAAATATTTGGTATGGAAGATGTGAAGTCAGTAGCAGGAACTCAGAATTTACTTATTACATATTCCCCAAGGTACAATAATTGAGCTACACTGAATAAACATTATTTTGCACAGGAATATCTGTATTTGATTGAAAGCTTCAACACCCATTCAATAACTATTCCAGATCAAACACCAATAAAAACTAAGATAATAATGCAAGGTAATGAAGTAAAAATGAGACACTGGCTGTTTCCCACCTACCTGTTAAAATAGATGAATTTAAGTAATGGGTAATGGAAACCAATCAAGATTTATTACAGAAGATAAAGATTTCTTCCGAACTAATAGTTAATGAAAGATTTATTAAAGAAGATAGAAATTTCTTTAGAAATAATAGCTAATGAGAGGGATAAAATGAGAACAGAGTTTAAACACAGAGTAGAAATAAAAGAGGAAGAGAAACAGTTATGCAGATATAGGAATTATTTAGAGGGGCTGAGGATAGAAACCCCTGAGGTAGGCTGTCTTCTTTCCCCTTTGTTATTTGCTTTATACTTAGAGCTACTAGAAAAGAAAATAAGGGACTCAGAAATTCAGGAATATAGGGCGTGGCCAAGAATGAACACAGGATAGCAGCAGATTTCTTCAGCTCCACCAATTTCACTACACTGACAGGAAATAATTACTTTAAAAATTAATTTATGAAGTAATTTTCTTTCTAAATATGTTGGTTTATCTATTTCTTGAATAATATCTAAAAAAGAAAGAAAATTTTAATAATATTCCTGTCAGAAATCACCTTGGAAATTTTCTTGTCAGTTTCTCTGTTTGAAATGAGTTCCAGTAAGACAAATTCTCAAGATTCCAGCATCAAGAAAGAACTTCAGTCTCTGATATCTACAGTCCAGCAACTTACTGCTAAGATGGATAAACTGGATACTAAAATTGATACCTTCATAGAAAAAAACTACAAAACAAATAGACTTGTTACATATAGACTTGCAACAACAGAAGACCCAGATTGCAGGCATAGAAGAGACTGTAAATGACATGGAAAATAGAATCCAAGAAGAGGAAATCAACATTGAGTTTTTGCTGAAACAAAATACACATCTACAAACAAAGCTTGATGACCTGGAAAATAGATCTAGGCGCAATAACATTAGGATTTTTGGACTGCCAGAAAATATTGAAGGTAACAATATTACTTCTTTTTAACAACATGGCTCCCTAAAACTTTAGACTTGCCAGAAGCATTTTCTTTTGGTATCGAAAGAGCCCATAGATCTATAGCTAATACTAACTCTAACAAAAGTATCCTAGATCAGTTATAGTTAGATTTCTATCATCTTTTGATAAAGAGATGGTACTTAAATCTGCTTGGGCTAAAGCTCCTGTTAAAATTAATGAGGCAACTGTGCGTTTTGACAATGACTATTCTTCCTTGGTAATAACTAAAAGAAAAGTTTTTCTGCCATTAATAAGGGAGCTTAAGAAAGCACAGTTTAAAACCTACCTTCTGTTTCCTGCCAAGCTAAAAATCTTCCTTCCTGATGGTCCTAAAATTTTTGATGACTTAGACTCTGCATTGCTGTTTATCAAAAAAATAAGATTTTGGATAAAATAGAGGAAATGGAATGGGCTAGTCCTTCATTAAAGAGGTTGGCAACAGAAACTTCATGGAAGATTTCAGAGAAGAAAAAAAGACTAAAAAACAAATGACTTGTTCTATGTTTTTTTCTTTTTTTTCTCTCTCTCTTTTTTTTCTTCACTATTAATCTTTTTAAATATAGTTACTGCATTTTCAGAAAGCCACAAATATTCTGAAAAAGATTTAATCAAAGTTATTTTCTGTGTACAAAGAACTATTTTTGTTTCATAATCAGTCAAAATATCTGAGGAACTAATAACAAGCTATCATTCAATATGTTTCTCTTTCTGACAAAGAAAACTAAGGTTAGTAACTTGATACATTTTTTTTTCTTCTTTTCTTTTATTTTAAATAATGACATTCTATTTAGATTATGCAGTGGGTAAGGGGTGGGGGAGGGCAGGGAGAGAAGTGTAATGAAAATATGACAAATGGAATAATAACTTATTTATTCCTTGTAAAAAAGTATATATGTTGGTTAAATGCTATTGCTAATTATACTTCCTTGATTAAATTGCTTATACTTGTTTACAAATAATTTGTCATGCTTTAACTAATAATAATTAGAACTAAATAATAGTAAATAGTATGTTTCATATCCATCTTTATTAATATAAACAGCAAGTAATATTCCACTGTAGATACTTTTTATAGCTTCCTTTTTCATTTTTTTATCTTTTCTTTTACTCTCTTTTTATTTTCTACTCTCTTTTTTTTCTGTTCTTTCTCTTTATTTTCTTTCATATTAATATATTCACATGCTTTTGATCATACTGATACTGTAAATAATAAGATTTGTATAAAAATTGAATTGGGGCATAAATAATTAGTTCTATTACATATTAATAACTTTGGGCTTAGTTTCACTTTCATAGAGGCTGTAATAACTTGTAAAATACTTCGCGAAGGTTTTGCTATGTTTAGCTTCATTTATATTGCTAAATGAATGTCAGTCACTTGTTTTTAACAAAATTCCCGCCAGAATGTTAAGGGAGACAATTTGGGATGTGGGTTACCTCGTGAATAGTGTCCTCGAGTTGTTTTAAAAGCTTCAACACTCAGAATTCACGCAGAGAAGCTGAAAGCAGTCAATTTGAACTTTGACCCCTGAATTCACACTGACACATCGCAGATTCATGAAGAACACTCTACCAGGAAGTAGAACTGCTGCAAATGCGACTCTGCGATGGAAAATAAACTCTATAACATTTAAATGTGAGTTATCTTTTATAACTACTTATTTATTCATGTTATAATTTATAAAATATGAAAGTTATAATGATTTTAAATGATTCAGTATCTCATAGTAAGCAAATGTGATATTTTAGAAGACATAGAAAGTGAAACATTTATACATGTGTTTTTGAAAGTTTACTTGACTGCAACATATTAATGTATGTAAAAAACTTATTTAAACATATACATTGCTATAATTCATTTGATTTATCTGACTGACAAGCATAAATATTTTTATGACTCTATTTTGGAAGAAGTTGTCATGTGACATATTTTAAAGCAGCAGTTTAGATATACAAAATACACATGGCTTTCTTCACAATAACGCAAGTATTTCTGAGAATTTACATAGCTATTCAGTATGATTTATAACAATTTCTATAAATATAATATTTTATTTTATTGGCAATAATAAGTATGAGAAAAAAGCTCTGATACAAGTAATTTAAAGTCTTTTGGAAGCTGTTAACTGCATTTCTATGACAGAAAATAGGTACATCTTAATATATGTAATGTCTGAACCATAACAGTCAAAGTTATTGATTTAAATGAACACCAGAACTTGTTTTTACAAACTTTGAATAAATTAATATGTAGATATGCCCTCCTTTTTTTTTTTTTTTTTTCTCTCTCTCTCTCCCTCTCTCACGTCTTTTATTTCTTTCTCTCTTCTTGGTTCCTAATATCAAGTTTATTTGAATGCTATTTGAGTATAAATGTATTATATTAAATAGATGTACATAGCAGTATGAATTGTTTTTAAAAGTTTCTATTTGTTTATATGATGCTGATTTATCAAATGTGTAGCTTTGTCTTACCAGATAATCTAATTGAAAGTTGTTAATTTAAGTTAATAATAACTAGTATTAAATTGATAAGGTGGCAGTTGAGGTACTGCTGCTTAGGGTAGGGGGTTAACTTGAGTGGTATGTACTACTCTAAGTTGGAGTTTTTAACTCCAGGCTGGGTGCAAGGTTTAATCCTTACATTATTTTCTTTTGTTCACTGTTGTATGTATATAGTTCTGACATCCACAATACATTTTGTAAGCTCATTGTCCCTACAAACAAAATTGAATCTTATACAAAATCTCATAACAGATTCAATAAATACAGCTATATCTAAAGGTACACCTAAAGGAGGAGGTATAACATTACTTATTTTGTTAATTGTTATTTTGATTATAAGTTTTATATGTTTTAAAAATGCCAAATGACTTCTCTAAAAGGAATTTCTTTAAACATTAATGGACTGAATAATCCGTGTAAAAGGGCAAGCCTAATAAGATACATTAATTTACATAAGGCCAACTTAGTATTCCTTCAAGAAACACATCTCCTGAAAAAAGATATTGATAAATTAGCCACAAATAAATATACAGTATTGGTTAGTTCAGAGCACACTCAGAAAAAAGAGGAGTGGCTATTTTATGGAATAAAAGTATGCCCATTCCTAAAACTATTAAGTCTTATCAAGATGATAAAGGAATGTTTTGTATGGTTACAATACAAATTAATGGGAAGACTTATACATTAATCAATGTATATTGGATACCTGGAATTGGTATTAATACAGTGAAATACCATCTTGATAAGATCATATCATTCTCTATAGGAGATATTATTTTGGCAGGTGACTTAAATTGTATCCTACATGAAAATGATACTACTACTATAGGAAAAAGGAAAATTACATCTAATGCAAAACATTTAAAGGATTTTGTTAATTCTTATCATTTAAATGATATTAATAATCAGATAGACTCAAAATCATTACCATACACCTTTTTTTCTAACAGATACAAAACTTATTCAAAAATAGATAGAGTCTTTATTTCTAACCAGATGGTAACAGAATTAATTAACTCTAAAATCATTTCATGTCCTATATCTGATCATAATTCAATTGTTTTTGAGTTCATGATAAAAAATACTTACAATGTTCAGATCAAAAGGATACCAGCATACTTAACTCAACTAAAAGACTATAAAGAATATATACTTTCAGAAGTACAACATTTTCTAGACATAAATAATACTCCTGAAGTCTCCATTGTTTATGTTTGGGATGCTTTAAAATCATATCTATATGGACAAAGTATCAGATGGTATAATAATAAAAGGAAATCTTGGGATAAGGAATTTTTAGATATTCAAAGTAAATTAGACTCTTATAAACATAATAATAAAGAAAATATTATGGATAAGAAAGTCATTGAAGAAATAAACAAACTAAATGAGAAATACAAAGAAATTTTAACTCATAAAGTTAAAATAACTTTAGAGAAATACAAGTTTTGTCTTACTCAATAAGCCCCAAATACTTACATAGACTTAAAAACAAAACAAAAAGGTTGAATAAGCAAAATCATATCAAAGAAATTTTCTCTCTAAGGAAAAAGAAGAATGTTTCTAGTCTACCAGAAATACTAGATGAATTTAGAAATCACTTTCACAAAATTAATCATAATAACATTAACATGGAACCTAAAGATAAAATAAAGGAATTTATAACTACAAACATGAATAAAAAACTTAATAAACAACAGATTAAACTATTGGATAAAAGTATTTCATATACAGAGGTTGTTACACAAATAAACAAGCTTAAATCAAACAAAGCACCAGGTAATGATGGTATTATACCAGAGATATATAAAATTCTTTCTAAAAGTACATACTCATTAATACATAAGGTTTTTATTTTGGCCCAAAATGAGCTAATAACCCCCCCCCCCCATCTTGGCAATACACATTTATTTCGCCAATTTTAAAACCTAATAAAGACCCAACTAGATGTACTTTATATCGACCCATTTCATTACTTAATGTTGATTATAAAATGTTTATGAGTATTTTTGCTGATAGATTGAAGACAATCATCCCTGGCATTATAGATATAGATCAGACAGGCTTCATTGTAAATAGAAATACTTTTGATAATATAAGGAGAACTCTAACATTAATTGACTTTGCAAATAGGAGAATGAAAGATTTAACACTTATTAGTCTCAATATAAGTTCAGCATTTGATTCAGTAAGTTGGGACTACTTGTTTACCTTACTGAAGTGCACAAACTTCTCAGATGCATTTGTGAATCTAATTGAGCATCTATACAAAGGAGCATTGGCTTATATTAAGATAGGAACATATGTCTCACAAAAAATACCCATTTTTAAAGGTACAAAACAAGGGTGTCCACTCTCTCCACTATTATTCACTTTAATAATGGAGCCTTGGGCTAATCTGATCAGAAATAGTACTGATATAGAGGGATTTGAAATAGATGAAAATACAACATCTAAAATTCAACTCTTTGCAGATGATGTTCTAATTACATCAGCAGGATCTAATTCTTCTATGCAGTCTCTATTTGATAAAATGATGAATTTTAAAAGTATTTCTGGTTTAATATTCAATGAAGAAAAAACTAAAATACTACCTATATATACACGAAAAAATGTTCTCATTAGTGATTTTACTAAATATATACCCAATTCAGGTCAGATAACTTATTTAGGTATAATATTAACTAAAGATATTAAATCTATTATACATAATAATTATAATACCTGTCTTCTTAATATACAAAATCTTTTCAATACCTGGAATAATATGTTTTTTACTATGGAAGAGAGACTTACAATTATTAAAATGATAATATTCCCCAAGATATTATACTTAATACAATCAATAATACTCCCACCTACAAAAATAATTATCAAAAATTAAATGCACTAATGTTAAATTTCCTATGGGCACCTAATAGACCTAGGATTGCATTAAAGAAACATACTAATAGCTGGTCTCAAGGGGTATTTCTTTTCCAGACTTTAACTTATATACTATCTCTTCTATTGTAAAAGTTATTACTTTGTTAATAGATCAGTCATATGTTGCAAAATGGAAAGATTACTGGGAACTAATTAGTATTCACTTCATGAAAATCTCCTTAACACATAAAAATATGATTGTAAATAACTCCATGCTATGGTTACTAAAAGAATTTTGTACTTCACCTATTACACCTAAATATATAGTTAGTTACCCATTAAACATTATTATTAGTTATCGTAATTTTATATTCATGCATCCTAAATATAAGGAATGGAATTTTATTATATTCCCTACAATGTATACTCAAGGTATGCTTTTGTCATCCACTTCTGAAGGAACTCATTTAGCTACAGATAATGATCTAAAGTACTGGTATCAGTTGCTATCTGATAATAAAGTTAAAAATCTAGATTTCTTAAAACAAGAATTTGATCTAAGAGAAACTTGTTGGTTAGAAGTTCAGACCTTTAGACAACATCTCATTAATAAAATTGATCTAATGTCTATAACAGTTAAAGAATCTATTCCAACACTGATTGATTACTTGATATTAAATTTACAACATAAAGTTTCTGATAAAGGTAAGCTTTCATACATACATAAAATTATCAGACAAGAAACTTTTTACAGTGTAGATACCTACTGGAATTATTTCACTTCCATTAATGGTGACCCACCAAATCAACAAGATAAACAATATATATTGGAATCTGCCTACAAAACTACGTCTTCCATTGTCTGGAGACTTTTTACATAGATCCTTTTATACACCTTTGATGATGAATAAAATAAATAATAAAGATAATCTATGTAAAAGATGTAATGTAGAAATTAATGCTGACTGGGCTCATATGTTTTATGACTGTATAAAATTGAAAGAATATTGGAAGTCAATCAATGATTTTTGCAGGCTCTTTTTACAGATAATTTCATTATTTCTAAATCTCTTATATTATTCAACACACCTGTACCTCAAAGTGTTAAAAAGGTTAAGCTTCCCTTGTTATGGTCTATTCTAGCAGTGGCTAGAAAAATAATAACCAGAAATTGGATTTCAGATACACCTCCTTCGTTCAATGAATTTAAAAATGTTATGACTATAGTGTGCCATATGGAATTGATGACAATAAAATCAAGAACTACTAGAAAAACATCTTATTATATTGTATGGGATACTTTACAAAACTTGTTAAAAAAATCTTAACTTCAATAGCATGGTATTTTAGTTTAATTAATTGATCTGATTGTAGTGGATGTCTTTGCAAATACTTTGGTTATTTTGTTGAATGTTATAATCATATCTATTTTAATTACTTGTATAAAATTGTTATGATATTTCTCTTGTATGTTAAAAACAATAAACTTGTTTTAAAAAAAAAAGAAATTCAGGAATATAATTGGTAAGGTAATCAAAACAAGTTGGCTTTATTTTGAGGATGATTTTATTTTGCACCTGATAAATACAGAAAAGGGACATTCTGAGACAATTTCAAGTCTTACTGTGATATAAAATTAATGAAGATAAAACAAATACTATAGCTGTGAATTATGCACCCACACACAACCTGGTTGAGTAATACACATATTTATGATGACATAATAAGTTGAAGTATTTAGGAGTGCGGTTTAAAAATGTATCTATTATGGCAACTAAGGGTATATGGGAATGGACTAAACTAAAAGATAATATAAATACTGAGAAACTAGAAAATGTTGTTTATGGATATGAACAGTAAAATTCAAGCAGTGAAAATGTTTTTAGTCCTCTTAGTTTTATATGAGGATTAGGCATATTTGTATTTAACAAAGGAGAAGTTTTGGACAATAATTAAAAAAAACTGAAGGAATTTATCTGGAAGAGGAAGAGGGCATAGGTTAAGTGGGATAAGGTGATCTTTCCAAAAAACAAAGTGGTTTAGAATTACCTGATTTGAAGTGATATTTTACAGCTACACAGTAAATACTCATATATATATATATATATATATATATATATATATATATATATATATATAAAACACAAGCAGGCGGTTATAATTCAAAGTGATGCTGAAGTGGGAGGGGGTTCAAGAAAAAGAGATAGAGTGGGATTTTGGATACAGATCCTTAAGGAGAATAATAAAAATGCACAGTATCACATTCATAAAATAGCAGAAATATTCTAAGAAAATGGAGAAAGGAGATTTTGCCAATAGGGATGACTGCAAGTAGAAGTCCAGAAAATAGGAAAGAAGGGATGAAATGTACTGGAGAAAACTGGCAAAGGAAACAAGGTATTGAAAGCAAATCACTAGAAAGGGAAAGGTAAAAGAGTGGGATAAGGCCAAGAAGATGTTTGGACAGCAGACTAGAAACTGCCACCCTATCAGGGACTGATAACAGAATACAGGTGAAGAGAAGGGATAGGGGAATCCTAAGTGAAAGACCTGCTCTAGTACAGTTTATTGTTGAATCTTGAAAAGAAGCTGCTGTCAAAATGGGGATAATTAGTAGGTTATATAAAGTAATGCATAATATTTAAAAATCAATCAGAGGAGGTTAGAAAAAATTGGGAAGAGAGGCTAAAAAGCCATTTACAAGAGAATAAAGGGAGGATATATGCATGGCTCCCAACTATGTACCAAAGTCCAATAGGTTTATGATTTTTGCTTGGAAGTATTTGCATAGGTATTTTTATACCCTAGTCATACTTCAAAGAATTTTTCCTCAGTTAGCAAATGTTGGAGGTGTGATGAGGAAAAAAGACGTACGTGGGAACATACCTTGTGCGAGTCTAATGAGTTGGCAGATTTTAAATATCCCCTACTGAGTACTCTGTCAGAAATACTGGGTGAGCAAATGGCTGAGCTGAGACACATGATCAAACTGCCTAGACAAGGTAAAGCTTTAAGTTTAATTCTGTTGGCTTCCAAAAAAATACTACAAAATGGAAATCAGAGTGTAAACCATCTGCATTTGAAGTACTGAATATTATAAAAGAGATAAAAGAATGGGAAGAGGGATCTTCCATTTACTGTAATAAACATCGTTGGCAGATTCTTTTTGAGATGCAATAGGAATACAGATAACATTTTGGGATAAGCAAGTGTCCTCGACCATTAGCAAAACTGAAGAAAGAAGGCAGTTAACTTGAGACTGAGAAGGTCCTGGTGAGGCTGTACCTTGCTGAGCCAATGGAGAATCTCCATGGCAAAGCAAGCAAATTGAACCATGACAATTTTTGAAGCCATTAATCACAGAACCCAAAGAGGTAAAGTTGCACGAGGAGAAGGGTGAGCTGATAAGGTGCAGACAACCATCCTAAGTCTGTGTATCCTTTCTAATGGGAGAGAATCCATGCAATTTGTTGTGTACAGATGGCATCCAATAAACAGAAGGGGCCGAGAGTGATGAAGGTGTGACTTGTCATAGTTTAAAGAAATTCCCAAGGATAGGCAAAGTGGAGTCTCTGAATGTGATGAAAGATTTTCTTGCTGTATCAGCAAGGAGCCAATTATCAACATATGGAAAGATATGAATACCTCTGAGCTGCAGAAGGGTTGCAATCCAGGGGCTGTGGTGAAACCAAAGGACAGGGCTTTGAACTGGAAATGACTGGTTTCTAGGTAGAACGGATTTTTTTGGGTGACTGTATTATTTTTTTATGTGACGGAAGGAATCCTGAAGATTTATTGCCCACATGCAATTGTTTGCCTGGAGACAATGCAAAATCACTGCACAATGACAATTTCTCAAGATCTTTTTTATGTGGTGGTTTAGGCTGTTGAGCTCTAACATGTACTTGAGGTTCTTACTCTTCTTTAGAACCAAAACAACTTGAATAATATCCTGACCCTGTCTGACCTGGCAAGACCTCCAGCATGGTTCTTTTTTCTAAAACAGAGTGAACCAGTCTTTTGGCCACTTTTTGCTAATGGGCTGGAATGTCTGGTAGCAGCTGAGACTGGGTTGCGGGAAGAAGGGAAAAGGGAATTGCTTTGCCTCAGAATATTATCCTTCTCACCCAGAAGTCCTCCTTAATGGTCAGTCATGCAGGTGAGGAGTGGAGTAATAAACAGCTCCTGTTTGCCTTCAGAGGGGAACAATTGGGCAATCCTTCAGGAACAGGGGTATTGCTTGCCTAAAAATGGGTCCCTGTATCCCTTTTTTGGGGAATGCTTTGACCTCTGGATTAGTATCCATTACAGGGAGTGCCTCTTCCTTCACTGCCCTGTCTGAAATGGAATCAAAAGGCTTATACTGGGGTCACCTAAACCATAGGGATTTAGATTCCTCCTAGTTCCTCTTGTAGGATCTCTGAGGGGTCTCAGACTTAACACCTGTTGCAGACAACGTCTTGCCTTGCTGTTTGTACTTCAGACAATTTTTCTTCATCACAGGCTATAACAGACGGAAACCATTGTTGGCAGTGTTTGTGAAGGATGGCTTAAAGTTGTCTGCAAAATCACATAGCCAAAATCAAGTATAGAGTCTCATGGCAATGCCTGTGCCTGCCACTCAAGCCACTCCATTGGCCACATTATGCATGAGCCTCATAAAGAGAATGGTGATATTAGATATTGTGCCCAATGTAGTTTTGAGTTGTTATCTGGAATCTGGTGTGTGTGTGTGTGTGTGTGTGTGGGGGGGGGGGGGGGCTCCTTCAAAGAGGCAAATAACACCCATGATCCTTATGCAAAGTGCAACAAGTAGAAGCCCAAACATATCCTTGTTCTGCCTGCTAATGTGTTGTTCATTTACAAAATATAACAGGTAAAAAAACTACCATGGGAATATAAGGCTAGGTTTATTAAGATCCTCCTCAGAGATCAATGGCCTAGTAATTACCTATGAACCTATGAGGCTTAATCCACAAAATCTCTTTGGAAGCGATTCATGGGAGTGGCATAACTCAATTCTCTCAAGGCAAAGGTACTTAAGGTGTACATCTGCTTCCCCATTCTATCCATTGCCCTGGACTCCTTGTTGGGCAGATGGAGGGAGGCTGAAACCTCTGACAGCTCTTTTCTAGAAGTCTCTGCTACAAACAAGGAATCTGCCAAGGGAACCTTTCGACCAAAACTGCCTTTCCTTTGGGTGCCTTAAGGTTTTACTGGGCTTCCTGGAGGTAGCTTCTGAAGACTCATGTTCTTGCTAAACCCTTCTGGTTGCTTTATCAACCAAGCAGGTGGCAGGAGGGCCACCCAAGAGGTGGAGGGTGTAGAGTGGTATGTCTCAAACATGTGTGTGTGTGTGTGTGGGGGGGGCTCCTTCAAAGAGGCAAAGAACACCCATGATCCTTATGCAAAGTGCAACAAGTAGAAGCCCAAACATATCCTTGTTCTGCCTGCTAATGTGTTGTTCATTTACAAAATATAACAGGTAAAAAAACTATGATGGGAATATAAGGCTAGGTTTATTAAGATCCTCCTCAGAGATCAATGGCCTAGTAATTACCTATGAACCTATGAGGCTTAATCCACAAAATCTCTTTGGAAGCGATTCATGGGAGTGGCATAACTCAATTCTCTCAAGGCAAAGGTACTTAAGGTGTACATCTGCTTCCCCATTCTATCCATTGCCCTGGACTCCTTGTTGGGCAGATGGAGGGAGGCAGAAACCTCTGACAGCTCTTTTCTAGAAGTCTCTGCTACAAACAAGGAATCTGCCAAGGGAACCTTTCGACCAAAACTGCCTTTCCTTTGGGTGCCTTAAGATTTTACTGGGTTTCCTGGGGGTAGCTTCTGAAGACTCATGTTCTTGCTAAACCCTTCTGGTTGCTTTATCAACCAAGCAGGTGGCAGGAGGGCCACCCAAGAGGTGGAGGGTGTAGAGTGGTATGTCTCAAACACCACCTCTTCATCCTGAGGGGGGGTGTCTGTACGCCAAGATCCTCTCTGGTGCATCAGCTCAAGGATTTTCCCAAAGGTGTTGTCTTCTGGCAGGGACTGGTGGGATCATTCTGTACCATCCAAATCAGTGTCTGACATAAATGACTCCAAAGGGGAGTCAATGTACCTTCTTTTAGATGTCCTCATTCGAGACAGATCGGATGCTGGGGAAATTGACTCATTGGCGGACTGACAGCAACTCTTTTGAGCCTGTCTGCTCTGCCATGGCATTCAGATTTACAAAGAAAGGGCTGACATGCAAACTGATGGGGGTTAAGGGAGTGGAGCTGTTATCACTGGAGTCTGAACAGACACTCATGGAAGAGAGGTGATCATCCTCTCCATAACCCTAAATATCAAACCCAACTTTGCCAGGGCCAAGGAACTTCCTCCCAGAATCATGTCCATCCCCTGGTAGTAAGCACATGTCCAAAAGAAATGCAGTGATACAGGCAGAAGGAACTAAAAAGAATTATGGTAGCTGGATTATGAGTGACTTACAGTTACCACCACTAAATAAGCTGGCAGATAAGATGCTACAAGGAGCAAGGCAAAATGGTATCGGAGATAACAATTAGAAGACTGTCAGATAGGACAAAAAGTTTAAACATGGCATGTTATGAGATTTGAACAAGTTTGTTGGTTTATATTATGCTAACAACCGCCAGGGTCTTTAAAAGCCTAGCTGTGCAACCCAACCCAGTTTTGTCCAAGTATGTTAGTAAATAGATAGCTAAGGGTTCAGTAGGGGAGGGTATGTTAATTGGTGATTAATTTAGTTATTGTCAACCTCCGACCATCAGAGACATGGGGGCCAGACTGAAGGTGAATTTGTGATTTCCCATCTAATGATCAAGGTTTCTTTTGAAGAGGGTCAGGGTTGAACTCTGCTTCAAGTAGATGGAAAGCTTATTCCACAGTGTGAGGATCCTTTAAGACATATTGTTTCCTCCAGTAGGTTCTATTTATGTTGCAGACAAAGTTCAGGTCCATAGATCTAGTGTTTCTGGTGCTGTTTGTCTTGTGGATGTGCAAGAGATCCATTAGAACTGGATCTGAGGAGGCCTTGTATGGTAGGCATAGATTGTTTCTCAGTAACCAGTAGGAGACTGAGCACGTACATAGAACCTTAAGGCGATCTATGTAGGACAGGGTATTTGTACTCTGAATTTGCCTGGTGAGGAACCATTGAGTGCATAAAGTACAGTTGTGTCCACTTACCATAAATGTAGATGTCTGAGTGTATTCACGGTTGCAGTTATCACATTTGGGTTATCCCTCCCAGGGTAGCCCTCGGCTGGCCCGAATACCAGAGACTTAGTATTTCTGCATCGGTTGCTGTCATTTAGGGACTGATGTCAGGTCGTCAGTAGTATAAAGTAAGGCAGCTGACGCCTTTACATCAGTTTTTATTACCCTAACCTGTCAGGAGCACCCCAAGTAGGAGCTAGGTTCTAGTGGAAGAACCCCACCAATAGAAAATAAATAATATGTCTCTTATAAGGAAAGAAAATAAAGGGGGACAGATGGAGGGAAACCAGGACTGCAACAGTGAATACACTCGAACATCTACATTTATGGTAAGTGTACACAACTGTACTATGTTCTTCGTGTTTCACTGTTGCAGTCATCACAGCTGGGTTGACTTCCAAAGCTGGTAGAGGCAGTCAAGGAAACTAGGGGCTGGCTAGGATGCCTTGCAAGACTGCAGAGGCAAACCCTGCCCTGGATTTGGAGAAGAGAGGCAGGTGGTAATGCTTGGTAAAAGTCTGAACAGCTGTCCAGGTGGCAGCCTCCAGGATGTCTCTGGTGGGAATTCCTCTGAGGAAAGCTGCAGAGGTGGAGGCTGCTCTGGTGGAGTGTGTCCTGACCCCCTTGGGGGGAGGCTTTCCATTTTACTTGTAGCAGAAGTGGATACAGTGTGCTATCCATTTGGAGATGGTTTGTTTGGAGATGGCTTTTCCTTCTGCCCCCTGTAGCAAAGCTAACCAGCAATTGATCAGACTTTCTGAAGGATTTAGTCCTGTCTAGATAGAATCTGAGCTGTCTGTGCAAATCCAGGGAGTGAATAATCCTTTCCCCCTTGTTCTGTGGATTAGGAAAAAAGGTGGGCAAGTGAATGGATTGGTTGAGAGCTACACTGGTTACCACCTTAGGCATGATGGATGGATAAGTTCTGAGGGATACCCTGTCAGCATGGAAGATGATGAAGGGTTCCACAGCTATGAGCGCTTGTAGCTCAGAGACTCTTCAGGCTGAAGTGATGGCCAGTAGGAATGCTGTTTTCCAGGAGAGAAAGTTTAGCTCTGCAGAAGAAGCTGGTTCAAAAGGGGACAGGGTGAGCTTTTCTAATACAAAGTTGAGGTCCCAAGCTGGTGTTGGTGCCCTTCTGGGTGGCCTCAAGTTGCTGGCCCCTCTTAGGAACTGTTTGATCAAGGGGTGTGAGAAAATGGGCTGCTCAGTGGGAAAATGAGCAGAAATAGCAGATGTATGAATTTTTATAGAGGAGAAAGAGAGGCCATTGTGTAGCAGGTCAGCTAAGTAATCCAGGATGAGAGGGAGGGAGGGATGGTTGTGCCATATTGGCTCTCTAAGCCTGGATCCAGGTGCAGAACCTTTTCCATTTGTCAGCATAAGACTTTCTGGTGCTACAGCATCTGGCCTCACGGATAACATCTAGAACCTGTTTACTGAGCTTGGCAGATTGGTTGGGGGTTAGGGAATAAGCCAAGCTGCCAAATTGAGTGTCTGCAATTGGGGATGCATGACTTCCCCTTTCCTCTTGGTCAGGAGGTTTGGAATCTGAGGAAGATGCCATGGGGGCAGTGGGGACAGGCTGCACAGCAAGGGGTACCAGTGCTGCTGGGGCCAGTCTGGAGCTATGAGAATGGTCCTTGGTTTTTTCCTCCTTTATTTTGAGCAGTACCTTGGGGATGACAGGTTAGTGGAGGAAAGGCATAGACCGATAGAGTGACCCAGGGAAGGACAGTGCACTCACTTTCCAAGCCATGCAGTGATGCTCCCTGGTGCAGAATTTGCTGAGCTGATGGTTGGTGTGGGAGGCAAAGAGGTCGACCTTCAGTGTGCCTCATGTCTGAGTTATTAGGGTGAAGGTTCTTCTGTTGAGCTGCCACTCGTGTGGGTCCAGAAGATTTCTGTTTAACTGGTTTGCCAGGGAGTTGAGAAAGCCTAGTAAGAATTTTGCTAGCAGGTGTAGTTACATGGCAGAGGCTGTGTACCAAAGGGTCATGACCAGCCTGCATAGAGGGTAGAAGTGAGTCCCTCTCTGCTTGTTGATATACCATACCACAGTGGTGTTGTCTGTTTTGATCAGGAGAGCTCCTAGAGAGAGAAGGGGCTTGAAGGCTATCAAGGCGTGCTGCACAACCATCATCTCTTTTTGACTGATGTGCAGAGGGATTTGCTGCGGGCTCCATAGACCATGTATGCACCTGCCATCCAGGTGTGCACCTCAAGCACAGTCTGATGTATCTGTGGTGAGGGTCTGGGTGCTGGGGGTGGTGAGAAAGGCAGTCCCTTGTTGTGGGAGCATGCTGTTTTCCACCAAAGAAAATCTTTTCTGAGGCAAGGAATTATAGGTAGAAGAGTTTCCAGGTCTTGAGCATGTTGACACCAAATGCTTTTTAGGTACCATTGAAGTTTCCTCATATGCAGTCTGGCATATGGAATGAGTAGAATGCAAGATGCCATGAACCCCAGAGCTTGCAGGATCTTCCTTGCAGATAGCTGGGGCCTAGTGGCTAGTTTTGAGAAGTAGGTTGTCAGGAAAATTTGTTTCTCTGATGTAAGGTATACCATCTGGGATGCTGTGTCCAGCCTTGCTCCCAGGAAGATAACCCTTTGGGTGGGCACCTGTTTGGATTTCTTTTCACTGACTGCATACATACCCTAGGGAGGTTAGTAGTGTCTTTATAAAGGACCGGTGTTTGAGTACCTTTTCCTGGCTGTCTGCCTGAATAAGGCAGTGATCTAAGTATGGGTAAATCTAAATATTTCTTTGTCTGCAAAAGGCAATGGCCGGACCCAGACATTTTGTGAAAACTCTGGGAGCAGTAGATAAGCCAAAGGGAAGTGCAAAGAACTGAAAGTGTTGAGATCCTGCCCTGAAACAGAGATATTTCCTGCATGATTCCCTGATAGGAATGTGGAGGTAGGCCTCTTTTAGATCTAGGGTGGCTAGCCCAGCATCCTTGGACAGCATGGGAAGCAGCTGTTGGAGGGTGAGCATTTTGAATTTTGGGATCACCAGGAATGTGTTTAGAATGGATAGATCGAGGATGGGGAACCAGGTGCCCTCTTTTCTGGAACCAGAAAAAATATGGAGTAGAAACCTTGGCCTATCTGTTCTGCAGGAACGTGCTCTACTACCCTCATAGAGAGCAGGGAAAGGATTTGCTTTTGAGCCTCTGCACATTGGTTTGGTGGTAGATCTGGGAAACCTTTTGGGGTTGGAAGGGTGTGGAAGGAAAATTTGTATCACTGAGACACTATGTTCAGAACCCAGTGGTCATTGGTAATGGTGGCCCAGGTGCTTGAGTGAAAGGAGAGTTTTCCTCCTAGGGGTAAGAGAAGTTGGGCAGAGGTAGGGGGTGGAGGAGGTGAGTCATTGTGAGTTCTTACCATAAGGGGGGTGGCTTAGAACTCCCTGGTTTTGAAGTGGAGGTAGTCCACTGCTTAGATCTCTGCATTCCCTGTGGCTGCTGTCTGGGGGGGTCTGGTTCCCCGGGTCTAGGCTGAACTGGCTTACTGGGAGCAGGAAAGGACCAGTGTTTGGTGGGACAATGCCTGCTGAACCTAGGTGGCTGGAACTGCAAGAAATCCTTAACTGTTTGCATAGATTTTGCTTTTTCTTCCATCTTTTTTAAGACCTCTTCTGCCTTAGTGCCAAATAAGTTATCTTTGTGGAAGGGGGCATCCAACAATTTAGATTTGACATGGTCTGGCAGGGGCTGTTCCTTAATCCATGCATGCCTTCTAATTACAGATCCAGTGACTGCTGCCCTGCAAGAACCTTCTAGGGTGTCAAAACCACAATGCAAGGTATGTTTAGTTACTTAACTTGCAGAATGTATTAACTCTTGTAATTCTTTTGATTCTGCCCAATCAGGAAAGGAAGACATTTTTTGTTTAAGGAGTTCCAAGGTATGTTGCTGAAATTTCAGCATATGGAACTGACAATTTAGTGCCCTGATAGCAAGAGTAGCTGAGGTGTATACTTTTTTACCCCATCTGTCCATTGCTCGGGAATCCCTATCAGAAGGGGTGTGATTCTTAGCAGAGGTTGCTTTAATTCCTTTAGGCCCTTGAGAAATTGCCTCAGGGTCTGCAGTAGGACTTTTAAAATAAATTTGTATAAGTCAGGGACTCTATAGTACCTGTCTGGTTTTCTGGGTGCAGGAGGGAGGGTTTCAGGGGTCAAGCTGGATTCCAGGAAAACATCCTCCACAACATCCAGGACTGGGGGGATGGCCAAGGGTCTGTGCTGTGGAAGATCTAGGAATTCCCTGAGTCCCTTTTTAGACTGAGGGTAGTCTTGACTCTCTCATTGGAAATGCTCCCTTAAGGTATGCAGGGTTTCCCCAAAGGAAAAATCTTCTGGGGGAGACATTGAAGGAATGGAATCCTCTGCATCAGAATCCTCATAAGTAGAGAGGGGTCGCATGTCTTCATATTCAGATGCATCAGATTCTTCTGACTCTTGTTCAGACAAAACTACAGGGGACAGATCTCTTTTCCTTTTGGAGGGGGTAGCTTGACTTCCCCTGATCAACATGATAAGGTCTTCCACCATTTTAAGCATTTGAGAATGAGGCAAGGAAGCAGGCACCTGAGAGTGGGTTGTCGGTTTCTTGGGTGTGGTTTGTAACCTGGGCCTTAGAAACTTGGTCGTTTTTGAAAGAAAAGTAGTGGCGAAATAAGACGTCAGTTTGTGAAGAGAATCGGTAGTGCGAAGGACTTCCTCAAAAGCCGGTGCATGCTCAGCGGCTCCGGACCCATCCAAGGTAGAGATGACCGTGGTTCCTTAGTCGAAGAAGAGTTTTGCGAAAGGGTCACAGTAGCGGCCTGTGAATCCACAGAAGCGGGCGCCAGGGGCTGCGAAAGCGCCTCACTGAGAATCAGAGAACTGACGACTAGCTTAACGGAAGCATCATCGGTAGGTTTGGACCTGTGTTGTCTGTCTCTGTCTTTATCTTAATGTTTTTCGGTAGATCTGCTGTCAGATAGCTTACCGAAGCCATATCTGAATTCGGGGACTGTAAGTGAAAATATCTGTCTACAATAAGTGCCCGATGATGGATAGTTCTGGCATTGAACAAAGCACAGAAGCGACAACGGGGGACGTTGTGGTCTGGGCCTAAACAAGTGACACAGTAAGAATGGAAGTCTCGGTGTGGTATTTGCTTTCCACAAGCAAGACAATTATTAACTTTTTCTGACATCGGTTAGTGCAAGAAAAAAGGACCCCCAACGGGGTGCTTAGATTTAGAAGGTTTCAACTTCAATTCGGAAGACAAAAACTCAGGTAGCAGCCGACTGGCACTTGTGTGAACTGCTTCTGCTTCGGGCTCCACGGCAAGAAAGACTGATGTAATGGTGTTACTATATACTACTGACGACCTGACATCAGTCCTGAAGCAACAGCAACTGATGCAGAAATACTAAGTCTCTGGTATTCAGGCCAGCAGAGGGCTACCCTGGCAGGGATAATGCAAATGTGATGATTACAACAGTGAAACACGAAGAACATCAACCTTTGCAAGTGCCTGGTTAGGTACATGCCAAAGGGGGCATTGTGCTCAATAATGAGTCTGATAAGGGCTGAGTAAAGTGGTACTATTACTTCCTTGGACCTGGATGCCATACCCTTATTTATGAGTTGGGTGACAAAGAGTGATTTTCTCAGCTATGTGTTAGTGAAACGCCAGACTACTGTTTACATATGTTCTCAGATCCCAAACTAATGGGTCAGCTCTTAAAGTTGTTTTATTGATGAAGTAGTTAGCATGGGTGAACAATTTCCCAAAAGGCACTGTAATGCACTT
The DNA here is from genome assembly GCF_019279795.1 of Protopterus annectens. NCBI lineage: Eukaryota > Metazoa > Chordata > Ceratodontiformes > Protopteridae > Protopterus > Protopterus annectens. Next base: position 1,389,117,211 of record NC_056739.1, read on the forward strand.
CATTGCATTGATTTTTAATCAATGGCTTTCACACCAGTCATTTGTTTTTGTTAGACCTTCTTATTGGATGTTGGTGCCTTGAGGGGGGTTCTATGACAACTCCCAATTTACTGTCATCTGAGAAGTTGGTGAGCCAGAGGCCTTTGACATTAGGTTTGATTTCTGAAAAGCTGATGCTAAACAGGAGCCTGCCTAACACAGAGTCCTGCGGCATACCACTGGGGACCAGTCTCTTGGTGGAGGTGGTCTCACCGATCCTGAATTTTTGGGTCCTAGCTGGGAATCAGCTGGCAATCGGAATTATGTAAGGATTTATGCCTAGTTTTAAAAGTTTGTCAACAACACCTGAGTGGGGTAGTGTATAACACCTTGGTCAGATCAAGATAGGTGGTATGCACCATTTTCCTCTCATCCATCTACCGGGTTAAGTAGGCAAGACCTTCCCTTGACAAAGACAAACTGGTACGGGTCCAGTGCCTGCAGGCTGCCAATGTCCTTGATGATCATTTACATGATAATACGTTCCACGGCTTTGCATATTAGACTTGCTGCATTGATGGGTCTGCAGTTCCTGGAGTCAGTTGATGGTCCCGAGGGATGACTGTTGTGGCCCTCCATTCATCTGGCATGTAACCTGTTTTGAGGCTGTAGTTGAACAATAGCTCAAGTGATCCTGATAGATCATGTTTTAAGCTATTTACACTTTTACAATTGAATAAATCTGTCCCAAGTGTCTTTAGTTCACGTTGATAAAAAAGTTCAGACTTACAGACTCTTAACTCAGGCTTCAAAACTGTAATATCGGGTCTGTGTGATTTTGCTACTTCGTGGCTGATAAAACTATGCCAGTGCTGGCAATGTTTATGATCAAAGAATAAAATAAACTGAAGTCAATTTCAACATGGCAGTGGCTTACATTTTGTCTTATAATAATGTCACCAAAATGTGAAATGAGCTTCATGTGACTTTTTCCTCACATTGTTCTTGGCCGTTCCAGGCAATCTCTTGGAGAAGAGATTGTTTAAGTTAGGACCTATTTTATACCTTTCTTATGTGTACTACAGAGGCATAACATCTTGCATTAAGGTACTGTTTCATAAGGTTTTCTTCAATTTCATTATTTTCTTTCAAGACCTCCACCATAGTACTGTGCAATAGGACAGTAAACATGATAGCACAAAATGGTAAAACAGTGACTGTTCCCTGTTTACTCTACAACTGTTATCTTACATACTGACACTGACGTATTCCATCTCAAAGTGCAGTAGTGTTGCAGTGCTACTCACCTAGGCAACACTGTCTCACCAGAAAGAGACCACTGCAGCCATCAGATCCCCCCTTCACTAACTGCAGAAGCATATAAATGGTACGGGCTTTAGACCCAAAAAACTGGGAGTGCATGAAGTGTCTATCCCTAGATGAACAGCCCATATGGAAGGAAATACACTTGAGACCCAAATAATTTACAAACATATAAAAGGCTGAAGTCAAACAAAAAGGGGTTTTCAAACTTTGCTTTTATACACAGTCCGTAGGTTCATAGGTAAGTAAAAGGCTAAGTGCCCTTGGGGACCATTTTAAGTGTAGCCAACTTCTTTTTCAAAGGTGAAAATTAAACCATGTACCTTGTGTCTCTGAGGTATACACCTTAACCATTACGCTAACTCTGAACCCTATACAAAGAAGCAAGTTTTAGAAACTTCCCAAGTGGAACAGAGGATCAGAATGTGACATCATATAATACAAAGGAAAACTGCTGTCTCTGCGGATCAAGTATCATCTACTAACTTGTACTTTACCACCAAGTCTGTTGGATGAGAACTGTAGACATATTTTTCACTAATGTTGCAAGTTGCAACACATGCTCAGTAATCAAGAATCCTGAAATGAACCACATAAGTTGACTGATAATTATTCTGAAAACAGGCTGAACCACACTAACACTGAACTGACACCAGCTTATTAGAATATATGGTAAGTGAGGCCTTAGGTTAATTTCACTTTCTATCTTCTAGGTGGTAAGGAAGCTTTCTAATAAGAATTTGTGCATGTGGATTTTCATCATTAAATCATCAGTGGATTGAAAGACTTTTGCCACTTTGTGATTTCAACTATTTAAGTAATTTAACCAAGTAAAATAAGTTTAGACTTTGAAAGGGATGCTACCTCCTGTGATCATATTAAAAGTCACTCTCAGGATCTAGAGTTCACCTCCAATCTTAATGCAATTGATCAGGTTATGGAAACAGTCAATTAGTTGCATTAGTTTTCTCCTACTGACGTAATCAACCATTGACTGAGACAATCTATTACTTGCTCAGAGGGTTTTATGGCATTGTTACATTTTTTGTGCCACCTTAGGAGGGACTCAATTTGTGCTGTCTTTCCTGGTTACACCTAAGAAGGCTGAGACAGAGAGGATGTGAGACAGGCACTTGACTGAATGCATGCAAATGAGTCCATTCACTATTGTCCAGCAAAGAAGTTCATTGGGTTAACAACACAAAATAGGTTAGTAAATTCAGGCAGAGATATTAAGCAAGATGGCAAAAAAAAAATTGTATAAGATAATGAGATTGCACTGAACCACAATTACAAACTTTACAAGACAATCTACAATAAGAAAAAGACTCAAACTGCCCCAGTGAAGAATCAAATACCTCAGCTATTTGCACTTAGGTTATGTCACACTGTCCTTATCTTAACTGTGCACTGTTGCATTTTGCATATACTATCCAATGAACTGGCTTGGTTCTGCATCACCCTTCCTATACTTTTAACAAGGGATTCAGAGATGCTGCAGAGGAAGTGTTTGGAAGGATTATTTGAAGTTCATTGGGATCTGGTTATCTTCTGTGTTCCCAAGAAGAGGCAACCATAATTCCTCTTTTGAAGACTCCCTGTTCAGATCCCAAGCACCCAGCAAACTACCAAGCTTATTTTAATTCTGTTTTTTGGGAAAGACAAGTCAATAAAACTCCATCCTCACAGCTTAACTAACCAAGATTTGGATAAAAATCTTCCCATGAGGATTTAAGTACTAATACAGAACTGAGATGGGTCCAGTCACAGTACAAATGATTAGGTTCTATCTTTGTTCTACTGGACTTTATGGCAGTATTTTATTATTTTCTTCTACTTACCTGGAAGGTACAGCTAGGCATAAGGCCCTTTTTCAGTGGCGGCCCACAGCTCCTTACACATAAAGTTAAATTACAATACAATCTACTATCACATTTTCACATTCCATGCAAACACTTATATATATATATATATATATATATATAGATAGATAGATATAAAAAACAGCAATACATTAGACATTATACATTTGTACATAATACTAAAGCATGGTAATGCAAAAAGGCACAAAAATAATTTTAGGAGTGTTGAACAATGCTACAGTTCCTGTACTAAGGTGGTTTAACGGAATTTTAAATACAGCACTTGTTATTATGGTAGTGCTAGTTGATAATCTTATTCTAGAGTACAACAATGAAACAGACAAGAGTTGAGTAAGATGTGTGGGTTTTCAGTGAGTCTAATAAGTGGTGGAATGGCGTTACAGACCTTGGAGACATGGCTGGAATACAGGGCATCTCCAGCTACACTGCCGGACTTTTGGACCATGACCAGAGATGTTAATCACTACGGTGATGTTGCCAGTTGGGGATGAACCTTTGCAGCAAAGAGCCTAGGGCCTTTGGAACCCATTCTGATGGACCTCCTGCATATCCACAAAACAAAAAGCACCAGGATAACCCATTTTTAAGACTTAAACCTTGCCTGTTATATAAATAGGACCTGCTGAAGAGATAGGTGTGATTCCCAGAGACTACACCTTTTTTTGGATCAGGGTCTCCATCCATGTGAAACAGAGTTCCTCTCTAAAACATCATCATCATCATTACCGTCATCAACACCCTTTTTCCCATTTTCTACATTGGGTCAGGGTGTCATGTTAACTGTCACCATCTCTCTCAATTCAATATCACACTCCTGCTTTCTTCCACACTCATGCTTGACTGTCACATATCTTCTCTCACACAATTCATCCACCTCTTTGATGGATGTCCTTATTTCCTCTTTTCTTCTTCGCTCTTATGTCCTCATTTCTTTGTCTGTCCCACAGTGTGCATCCTACCACCCACCTCCATCACTTGACTTCCATCATCTCCAACTTCCTTACCTGCTCTGCCTTTATTGCCCAGGTTTCTGTACCATACAGTTGTAATGGTTGCACCATGGTTTTGTACACCTTACTTTTCAGCTCTTTGGCATTCTTCTGTCATACACTACACCTGATTCTCTATGCCAGTTGACTGCAGCCCATCTCATTCTAGCTTTGACCTCTTCATTTAGACTTCCCTTCTCCTCAATCACTCTTCCCATACTCTTGAAGCTGTTAACCTGTTCTACTATCTACTATCTTCCCTTCTATCTCAGTTCTCAGCTTCTTCTGATTTCCCATTTGCTGCCATTACAACTATCTTATGTGTACTCAGTTTCATCCCATGTGCCTTCAGTTTTGCATTCCATTCCCCTATGCTTTGCTGAAGTTCTTGCTCACAGTCTGCCTGTAATGCCACACTGTCTTCATACAGCTACTTTGCTCATCTGTCTCCTGTAACCTGTTTGCTAATGTAATCCATCACCAGCATGAACAGCAGCTGGCTCAGAACTGAACCCTGATGTATACCCACTCCAAATGGCAACCTCTCTGTGAGATGGAACACTGTTCATACTTGAGTCATTCATCCCTTGTACATAGCCTGTACTAATTCTACCAATGTTTCTGGGACTCAGCTTTCTTGGGATTTTGTCATATGCTTTTTCCAAGTCTAGGAATGCCCAATTGGACTTTTTCCTCATCTCTAGCTTCTTCTCAACTATCTGTCTCACTGCAAACATTGGGTCAGTTGTGCTGCATTCTGACCTGAATATGAACATCATTTCCCATCCCCAATTTTAAATTCTATGACTCCAGGTATCCATTTACTAATTACCCTCTCCAGAACTTTCATGCAATGTGACATGAGTTTGATACCTCTGTACTGCTAACAGTTGTGGATGTCCCATTTATTCTTGTGCACTGGCACTAGTGTACTTATTCAACAGTCATCTGGGCTATGTCTTTCTCTCCACACTGTTATGGGTACCCCAGGAGCCATTTTTCTCCTATCTCACCCAGCAGCTTTACCATATTTGCTCATCTGAGTCTGCTCCTGTTCCTCCTGTTCCTTTTGATTGTCAAGAGTCAACAAAACAAAAAACTCAAGGATTGTGCCCAAAGACCAAGGATCATATGATAATGATCCTCTTTATTACAACTGATTCTTTCCCTTACAATATAACTACTTTGGGATGTAAGAACCAAGTATTTCTACACACACACACACACACACACACACACAAAACATCAATTACAGCCCTTGTATGACTGTACACCTCAGATATCTACCTGAGATCAAGTGAATTAATAAATTTATAAACAATAATCGACCCATAAATGTACTCTAGCTCACTGCTTCTTAGCTAAAGAATCACAGATAAAGACCCAAAATTAGGAACAGGTTGTACAGAATTATTAGAATAACAAGTTTTGCATTAGAAAACATTTTATGAAAGATATAAGGCCTGAAACTCACAAGCCTGCCCCTACTTAGTGAATCCAATCTACAACAATTTGCTAGAAAGCCACAAATGTTACAAGGAGCAGGACAAAACACTTCTCAACAACTTAGTTCAAGAATTCTGGATAAAGCCAAAAAATAATTGGAGTACAAAGCCCACAAAGAGACAAATTTTAAATATTACTTTATTCTACCTATTTGTTAACCAGGCAAACCCAATGGGAAACGTTCCCCTTTTCAGGAGTGACTGAGTGGGGAGCACTGTCTGGATAAACACTTGCTTGAAATCACACAACAGAGTAAAAGAGGTGGAAGGATTCAAACCCTGTGTTTTCGACAACAGGAAACATCTGCTAACAGCTAAGATCCTTAAATATCAGGCAAATCTAATTCATTTAAAGTTGACAGAACAAAAGGTGTAGCATGGACATGTATTTTCTAAACAATAAGAATTATGAAACGCTTAATAACCATTTCTGGCTGACAATAATCCTCAGTGGTTTACCAGATGAAAAGAAGTTAATAAGGACAGTGTATGAATATGACACAAAATTAGATATGTTCTGCAAATCTACAGACAGATAAGAGGCAGACTAGGTAACAGCTTGAAATGTCGGCACCCGCCAGAATGAGTCCAGAAATATGGAGTGTGATGACTGTGCCCTGGCCCACCAATCAAGGAGCCTCAATCCTCACCACTAACACCAGGGAGGTTGTCTCCTAGAAGAGAGGAAAGGATAACTAATACACACAGTAAAGTACAAATTCCCTTAAGTGCAAACAGAGATCACAGTCAGTCTGGGGGTGGTTGCTCCCTTGCTCACCTGGTCCCCAATAAGACTCCCCACTGGCACAGCTATAGGGTCCAGGTCTCAGCCTAGCTGGGCAAGCTAAAACCTCCAGTACTCTCTCTGTCCAACCACTGCTTTATGTCCCTGCCAAGTAGCTGACACATCACACACACACTTTGAGAAGAGGTTATACAACCACACAGACACTCCTGGGAAAGGCTGACACAGATTCTTCAGCTGTGCCCCTTTACCCAGACCATACGGTAGTAATTACTGCCACCACCCAGCTAATAATAACAGCTACTAAAAGGCCCTTAAAAGGGTGTCCAATTATTACTGTGCAATATTATAATCCAATGGTAGTATGACTAACAGTCAAGGCTTACTTTAGAGTGGCTATTACAATAACCTCTATAAATATGCAATGAACTCTAGAGCTTATCTCTACACAAAATAGTCACAGGTAGAAGGTTTTAAAAATATTTAATAATAAATAATTAAAACACAAGACAAAACCACTACACCACAGAGATATCTAACAGTTCAGAGATCACACAGAAACTTAAAATAATACAGTAGGACAGGTCTGATTTCAAAGAAAAATACCTAATTAATCTTTACTAGCTTTAACTATTCCTACAAGAAATCACACTGCTAGAAACTTACATGTGAGCTTAGGTAGAGTGCTGAGTTAGATATCCAGGATCAAAATGCTCCCTAGTCTCTTGTGAGAAATAGTATTTAAACATTAATAACAAACATGTTTGCTGGGTCCATCCCAAATTACATCATGTTGACACTTAGGTTGTCCCAGGCAAACAAACTGCATTATTTAGCAATCTAGCACCTGCTCAGAAACTTACAACAATAGAAGACATTTCACATGTATATTCTAACAGAAACCAGAGCAGTTAAGCACCATCCACATGTAAATTCTGGTCATAAACTTTTGCCTTAAAACAATGGGCATGAAACTTTCATCCAGATGCACTGGAGCCGAATTCTAACATGAAAGGGTCACAACATGCTTCACTGGGCCAGTAGAGTGCAATGTTGTTACATATTTTGCAGTTCCACATTTCATAGTATTCTTTTACATTCAAGAAAACATTCCTGTGTTTTACATTTATTTACAAATGCCAGAATTATATATCAAATTCTATTTGACTAGGCTGGCAGCCTTCGCCCATCTCTCCCCAATCGTCACATCTCACCCCCCCCGGAGAAACTCAAGTAAGTTTTTCAAGTTTTGAGAAACATCGTTTGAGAGTGTCAGGTCTATCTGGGTGTACCTCACCCCATTCCCTGTCTTGAGAGTCCATCTGCATTGGCATTGCTATTCCCACTGCAGTGCTGCAACGACATATCATATGCTTGCAACCCCAGACTCCAACTTAGCAACTTGGCATTTTGCTGGCTGTCTCTGTTTAACCATGTTAGATGGTTGTGATCTGTCATCACAGTGAATTTTCTTCCATACAGATAAGGCTGAAGTTTTTGTAGTGCCCACACTATGGCTAGACATTCCTTTTCTACCGCTGCTGGAGCCTACGACTGTGATAAACCACTGGTTGCTCTTCTCCCTCTAAAGAAATCTGGCTAAGTACAGCCCCCACCCCATAGTCTGAAGCATCCACCTGCACAACAAATTATTTACTATAGTCTGGACTGGCTAACACAGAGGGTCCTCCCTAAGCTTCGTTAAGCTTCTGAAATGCCTGCTCACAAGCTGGGGTCCACACTACCTTATCTGGCCTGTTCTTCCTTGTCAAGTCTGTGAGGGGAGCAGCTATGGTGCTATAATTGGGAACAAACTTTCTGTAGTACCCTGCTGTCCCCAAGAATTCCCTCACCTGCTTTTTGGTAACAGGTGCAGGCCATGCCTGAAAAGCTTCCATGTTGGCAGGTTCTGGCCTTATCTTATCACTCCCCACTCTATGTCCTAGGTAGGAGACCTCTGCCATACCCACCTGACATTTGCTTGGCTTAATGGTCAACACTGCCCTCTGTAGTCTGCCCAGCACCTCCATGACATGCCAAAGGTGCTCTTGCCAGGAATGTCTGAAGATAGCAATATCATCCATGTAAGCAAGGGCAAACCCACCTGCTCCTGCTAAGATATGATCTACCAGCCTCTGGAAAGTTGCTGGGGCATTCTTCATCCCAAAGGGCATCTTTGTGAACTCATACAAGCCAAAAGGAGTCACAAAGGCTGACTTCTCTCTAGCACTGGGAGTCAAAGGCACTTGCCAGTAACCCTTGGTAAGATCAATGGTTGTGATACTTAGCCCCACCCAGCTGCTCTAGGGCCTCATCTGTCCTAGGCATGGGACAAGCATCTGACTCGGTGTGACTATTTAATTTCCTGTACTCCACACAGAACCTGATGCTGCCATCCTTCTTTGGCACCAACACCACTGGTGAGTCCAGGGACTGTTAAGACTCTTGAATCACCCATAGTTCCAACATCTCCTGTACCTTTTCCCTCAGAGTCTGTTTGTCTCTCTCAGGCACCCAATAAGGGGCCTGCCTGATAGGCCTTTGGGGTCCTGTATACACCTGGTGCTGCACCAGGTGGGTGCTCCCTGGTTTCCTGGTGAACATGCCCCCAAACTCCTGCAACACTGTTCGGATTTCTCGAACCTGGGTAGGAGATAGCTGCTGGGACATTGCTATACCTTCCACCGAGGTGTCAGCACCTTGGCTTTTCCCAGTTAGGGGTCACCACAGCAGAACTCCGGTCTGCTAATGATTGGCAGTGGATTTTACAGTGCCGAGGTGCCAGCCCGACTCCCTACCTTCAAAGAAGGCACACCCATTCACACACGCACCTACCTACATGCCTTTAAACATCACTCGACTGCGGGGAGGACATGCAGACTCCACACAGAAGGTGCTCCAGCTGAGAATCGAACGGGAGAAACTCTTGCTGTGAGGCAACAATGCTAACTGCTGCACCACCGCTATTAAAATTCAAATGCAAGCTTAAATAAACTTCTTAACACAGTCACATGATCAATGCAATAAGGAAATGAATAAATACTTATTGAAAAAGACAGTACAACAGCATGAGCAAAGTGCTGTGTTCAATAGAAATGACATTTAAAATTACATATAAATATATATTAATTCACTTATAGCAAATTATTATAAAGTGCTAGTGCTAATAAAATAAATATGTTGTATAACTTAGTTAAAAATAACTAATTTAAAATTGTTGGGTAAAAATGTTAAAAAATACACACTGGTTACACTACATGATACCTACATTGTACTATATGTATTTAGGGAATCAAGAAACCAGAATAAACAGACCTTAAATAGAATATTTTCAGATCTCCAGTGCCTTTAATTTTAACACAGGAGCTAATGAGATATTGTCATTTATGCCAGGATAAACAGTGGCATTAGTTCTTACTTGCCACTCAAACTCTAGTTTCTCATGATATAGGTTCAAGTCCCCACCCCTACCATAATCAAACACTCTGTCGATGACAAAGAACAGAAATTTTTTGAAATTATTGCAGTTCTTAGAATGCATATATAACGCATTCTCTTTTTTCTCTTTCTTGATGTCTCTACAATGTTCTAATATCCTTTCCTCGAGTTTCCTAGTGGTTTTACCCACGTATAAAAACAGTTACTCTGATGAAGCCCTGGGAGCCACAGGGTGAAAGCGCTTAGTCATTTTCTGCAATAAAGTTTGTCAAGTGTTACTGTTCTGTACAGGTTTGGTGGCATTTTTTATTTTTATTTCACTAGTTTTGAGTTTCTGCTCTTTTAGGTGTTTTTTTTTCTGGTATTTTTTCATAGTTTTCTTCGCCCCACACCCATTGTGTATTTTCCACCATGGAAGGATTACTTAAGAAGGTGGAAGAATTGTTATATTTAGTTAAACAGCAAAACGTTGCTGCCGGTAATTCGGACAATTCCATTATATCTCACACTCAAATGGAATTGCTTACATTGCATACTACGCCTGGATGCTCGGGGACATCAAATAGTGGATCTGAGGTGACTAATCGGTCCCGCAATTGATGTAATGTCAGTGCAAGAGATGCTGATGCCCCTTCCTTTTCGCTTGCCTTATTAACACCACAAATGGATTTGTTTAACTGCCCTGAACAGGGGGAAGGACATGGTATGGTCCGCAATCAGTTGTGGAACTTTGAGAACTTTTTGTCTTTTTAAATAAGTATTTATTCATTTCCTTACTGCATTGATCATGTGACTGTGTTAAGAAGTTTATTTAAGCTTGCATTTGAATTTTAACAGTTACTCTGATGAAGCCCTGGGAGCCACAGGGTGAAAGCACATAGTCTTTTTCTGCAATAAAGTTTGTCAAGTGTTACTGTTCTGTATGGGTTTGGTGGCATGTTTTATTTTTATTTCACTAGCTTTGAGTTTCCGCTCTTTTGGGTGTTTTTTTTTCTGGTATTTTTAGAAAGCTAGTCACTCTCAGTGACAACCATTCTGTTAGGATGTTGGGTCTACCAATGGCTGCTGAAGTGGCTGTTGCAATGGGGGAACAAATGAGCTCAAACAAAGGTGGGGGACGGCATAAAGAAAACTCAGAAGACAGCCTACAAATAGACCAACAGCATTATACACATAAAATCACAGGAAAAGAGTCTCCAAGTGATAAACATTGAACAAAGTTTAACATTAGACATTTATATACTTTCTTTTGAAATTATTGCATTATTCTTCCATATAAATAAATTTAGAGGCACTCAAATTTTACAGTACCGACAGTCAGTTCCAGTGGTGCACAGAGGTAAAGTCCTGACTGAAGCCATGGCAAACTAGGTTCAGTTACAGTCGCAGGCAACTGATGGATCTGAAAGGGCAGGACTGATATGATTGCCAACCTTATTCAAGGCTGTGCCTAGCACAACTTTTAATTTCATTTAGTAACCTATATATCTTACTTACTACCACTCTGCACTTCATTCACCAGGAGAGTATATTATGTTCTTAACCATCCACTGGTATATTGAAAATTCCCCATTTCCTATGTGAAATCTCTGCTGACACCCTCTCCAGGTCATAAACTGCAAGGTCTCAACTAAATGGTCCCAACTTTCAACAGCAGCACACCTATCCATCCAAAATACTATATATGAAACTCATCACCATCTTGAAATTTAGCTTTTATAGGAGCCAGTAAACTTCTCCAGCACTCTATCTGCAATCTACTTAATAACCAGTATTGTGCCCGAGAGGTCAGCTGTTCTTTTGGAAATGGAGCCATTCCCAGGTCTTCCCTGACAGAAGCCAGAATGTTCACTGCCAACTCTTTCCATCTAGACGTTATGGGGTTCACCTGCAACAAACAAAAATACTTTCAATACCTGTAAAAATCAGGAACTTGTATGCTGCCATTACCTTTGGGTAACAATAACGTGTTCCCATGCCACACTCCAAATTAAGAGCTATATTGTATTTGGTGACAATGGCAATCCCGGGAAGGTATATAGTATGCTTATATTATTTTTAAAACTAAACACAAACCTTGCAAGTAGTCAGCTATGCGCTCACATATAAAGATTGCAGTAGCAATCTCTGAATGCTACTGAAAACTCTATCAGTACTCAGATTCTCTTCATTGCATCTGATTTACATCCTCAATGTTTAAATTGAAATTGATTCAAAAGTTAACAGTCACACTGAAATCCGAAGATGGCAATTTATGATTCAAAACATCTGCTGTCATTAACATCTAATCATAAATCAACCCCTCCCATTTCCCATTTTTTCACATGGTGGCAGGATACTGCATCAACTGTCTCTACCTCTCACAATTTACAGCCTCTTTCCTAACTTCTTCGACAGTCAAGATCAGCTGCTGCAGGTCTTCTCTCATTCAAGCCATTCAGCTTTTGGTTGGATGACCTCATCTCTTCTTGCCTTCTTCCTGTCTGTCCCAAATCTGCATTGTAATCCATTCTCCTTGTCCTTCTCTGCTTAGGGGTTGCTCTGGCTTCTGTTTTAATGTCCTCATTTCTACATCTGTCTCACAACAGTCTACATCCTATTAGTGGTCTCAGCACTTCATCTCCATTATCCCTGGTTTCCTCACCAGGTATGGTTTCACTGCCCAGGTTTCTGTGCCATACATATGCACTGGTTGCACAATAGTTTTGCACACCTTACTGTTCAGCTTCTTTGGCATTCTTATGTCACACACCACAACTGACACTTTGGGATGGCGGGCTGCAGTACTTCTGATTCTAGCCTTGACTTCCTCATTTAGACTTCCTTTCTCTTCAACCACACCTCACAGATACTCAAATGTTGTTATACTATTCCACTATTTTCCTTACTATCTCAATTTTCAAATTCTTGTGATCTGCCCCATTTGATGTCATGACCACTCCATTTCAGATAGTTTCTTCTCAAATACCCTCAGTTGTGCATTCCAGTCTCCTATCATTTGCTGAAGTTCCAGTTAAGAGCCTGCTTGTAGTGTCACTCCACCCAAATACAACAGGTTTGTTGGTCTGTCCCCTTCAATCTGTCTGATAATGTAGTCCATCACTAGCATGAGCAGCAGTGGGCACAGAGATGAACCCTGATGCACACTTTGTGATACTAGGATCCTCTCGTTTAGTCTGAACACTGTACATACTAGTGTCATTGGATCCTTGCACACCGCTTGCACTAATTATACCAATGTTGCTATGACAAACCATCTCAGGACTACCCAGATTAGATTTCTTGGGACCTTTTCATACAGTTTCTCCAAGTCTAGGAATGACCAGTTGGAAACACTTTTCATCTCTAACAGGGAGCATATTCACCTTCAGAGCAGAGGGGTGTGGGTTCTATTCCTACACCAAGTAGTTGGATTAAATTTTCAATACTGACACTGCAATGCAGCATGGAGGAGGTTTTTTTCACTCCTTAGTGCTATCATCCCTTAGAAGAGACCCCATGTGCTTGAACTTGTGGTAGCTCAGATGAATGTAATATATCCTGCAATACTTACCAAGAGAGTAAGGGAAGTTCTCCAGTGCCCTGACCAAATTTCTCCTAGTCAGTATGAATACTACCTTCTGTCTCCCTTGAAAAGAAACCACATAGGCCTAGTGGGATTAACCTAGTCAGCAAAGTGTAAATAAAAAATAAAGCTGTCTCACTGTAAACATCAGGTCATATGCACTTCTTCCTGATCTGAACTTGAACTGCTCATCTCCCATCTTACTTTCTACTACACTGTGATTTATATACTAATTACCATTTCCAGCAATTTCAAGTAGTGTAACAGGGTTTCATACCTCTGTATTGCCTGTAATTATGAATACCCACATTGTTGCTGTACACTGGCACTAGAGTACTACTCTTCCCTCATCATGGATACACTCCTCTCTTCATACTGTGATGAGTACCCCCAGCAGCAAACTTTCCCCTAACATATCCAACATCTTGATCATATCTGGCATAACTTCATTTAAGAATGCTTTTTTCACAGCCTTCATTTACATTAGTGCACTTGATATTTCTAGGGTGGGCTTTCCTTCCTCTTCTATCACAGGCTGTTCATGCAGCAGTACAGCTTTTGTTGGGATTTTTTCTTATTGTTATTTTATATAATTAAATTTGTTAAGCGGGACACAGCATTGATCACAACTGACCAATTTCAATCTCAACCTGGAAGCCTTCATTCAGGAGCTTCTTGATGTACTCCCTCCAGCTCTCCATGATGTCCTCAGGACTGCTCAGCAGAAACCCTTATGAATGTCATCCAATCTGCCAAGTATCTTCTTTAACTTCTCTGTTCTTGCCTTGAACCCTAATAAAGCTTCTTTGTGCCATCTGCCAAGTCATTTTATAGAAGTTAGTAGAATTTCTCTGATGCCTTGTTCTTCTCCATTATGACTTCTCTTGTGACTACTCTTTTTATTAGCCAACCAGTATTTCCTCTTAGCCTGGTCTGTCTTTTTCTCACTTATTTCTGCATTACTTCCTTCTTTAATAGTTTCCTGGACTTTTGCATTCCACCAACAGATTTAGGTACTTTACTTCTACATCTGATTCAGCCACATATCTATTATACACTCTTCACATAAGCTGTTTTGAGACACTGCTACTCTTCCTCAGCTCCATCTATCCCTTTTCTTCCAGAGGTGCGTCAGCCATAAGTATTACCCTGAATTCCTGTGTTTCCATTCCAGTCATCTTCCAGGTCTTCAACCTGCTCTCTGTGGATCTTAGAGCCTTCACTGAAAACTGCTAGCAAGGGGCTGTTGCTACTTGTGATTGATGACTGACTTTTTCACTACAGATGACTCTGAAATCTCTGAAATGTCCACACTGCCCTTTCCTTACTAGGAGGAAGTCTACATGAGTTGCATGCTGAGCACTCTTTATGAGCTCTTATGAATTTGTCAGACAGATGTCTAGATAGAATGGCCACTCCACAATTCCTTTGGACCCAAGCACTCCCCATATCCTGTTCTGTATGTCCTGATAGGAACAGTCAGATATACCATTATCAAGATCAACAAATTTTGTCCTACTTTATCAATAAGGCTGCTCAACTGCTGCTTGAAAGCTCTCTTTTCTTTTCCATGGCAGCCTTGCTGATTTACCTTTACACTGTAGTCTAATCATTAAAAGTATGCCACTGATTCTGATCTCTCAGTATCTTCAAAAGACTGAATCTCACCCCACTTCCCACACCATTTCTAGTCAGTCTTTACCTTGAGTATTAGAGTCTGGATAGTTAGCTAAGAAAATTCACTGCACTACCTTCAATTATGTCTCCTGGATACATAAAAAAAATCTAGTGTCTTCCTTACTATCATATCATCCAATTCTAAGCTGCATTCCCCTCAAGTCAACCTATATTCAATGTAGCATTCTTTAATTCATTCTTAACAGGTTGACGGGTCTTATGTCCAGCTTTCTCTTATCAGAGCTATCCCAGGTAACCCCAACTGGGCAAATGGACACCAGCTGACCAGTATCTTACTGACTCAAGGCTGCGGGCTTTCTGCTGGGTATGCACTGGCTAACAGGGAGGCTTAAACTCCACTCATCATTAGCAAGGGTCCTTGGCATAGCTAAGAGTAGGCAGGGTTTTTAAACCACTTAGCATCCGCAAATACCAATGCCTGACTTCATGACCAAATCTTTTAGGGCCAATTTTTACACTGAGTGGCTAGCTGTGATGTGGTGCACAGTCTGTGGTTTATGTTCTGTTACATAGAGGATACCGTACAAAGAAGCTTGTGTTTAAAGCAATTGGTTCACACAACTCTTTCACCAGTAGGCACCACTGACAGTCTGTGCTGCCGTCAATGACTCCATTCATTTGGGGGCGGGGGGAGTTAAAATATCTGTGCGCTCCATTAAAGCAGTTATGCAAATAAAAGGCTAATGTTTGTTGGATCCTATGGCCGGGTTAATCTTCTCCACCAATCACTATTCTGCATTCTCCTACGGGGATCCCTTGCTCATAGTATGTATAATCAGTGGTGATACACACTGTGACAAGTGCTAACTACAGAAATGTATCTAGCACTCAAGACCACCAGTTCACCCTCATCACCATTAGAAAGCACATATGAGAACAGTGACATAATGATGAGGCAAACAGGTAACAGTAAGGGTCTCTGAGTACATCTATAAGAAAATAAAGAATGTAACTGTTACATCTAGCATCAGAGACCGCCCTTGATGAGTTTTGCAACTGGGGTTAATGCCAAACAGTAAAACACCAGAGTGAAATTAGCAAGACAGCCAAGTACCAAGGTTCATAAGGCAGAGTCCTGAAACATTGACATACTGAAGGAATCCTATGTCCTGGAGCCACAATTAAGGCAACATTGCTGAGGTAGGTATACACAAAGACCAAGAAGCCACAGTACAGATGCCTGCAATGCAAACTTTCTTGAAACCAGCATTGGAAGCAGTCACACTCCCTCCCATCATGTCCTTTGACCACAGCATAGTCAAAAGTTGGTTAGGCCTGATGATGTAAGATGATACAGTTAGAAAGCTACCTAAAAGTGTTTGCTTAGCAATGTCAAGCCTTTCTCTCTATGGAGTAATTGAGAATCAAAGTATGTTTCAAGTAAACTGCACACCGAAGATGTGAAGGTCCCTCTCTGTCACGGTTTCTGTCCTGGTAAAGAAGACAAAGATGAATGGATTAGTTCAGGAAAACTTCAGAAAACACTTTTGACAGGAAACAAAAGTCAATACTAAGGTGCACCTCATCTTTGTTAAACACTAACTATGTCTTCCTGTAAATGAAGACCTGCTGCTCTGAGAACTACATGGAGATGTGATGGTCTCTCACAATCTATTTTCCTAGAAATAGACTTTCAACACCACCAAACTTCCAGATTCAAACATGGGATAGATAAGGACATCAGTCATGAAGTTCAGGTCCCACAGAGAAAGGGATTCTTCAAAGGGAGATGGCTATCCAGCACTTTAAGGAACCACTCAACCATCCAATGTTGGGCCATAGTCCTGCTCTTTACAAGGTCACGTAGGGGAGAAACAGCAGAAATATACACCACGACAACAGCAAAAATAATGCCTAAATCACACAGGTGTCTATGACAAATCAGGATACTCTGCAAGCTAACTGACTGGGGCAGTCACACAAATGAAGAATTGTTTCAAGCTGCAAACATAAGTTGATCAAGTGGAGGTTTTTCTGACAGCTTCAAACACTTCTGAAACCAGGGAGTATGCATCAGCAGTGAGTCCCAGAAGTGAAGAAATCTGTTTAGAACTAAGCTTAATTTGTTAAATTACAAGAGGTAAAGCGAGAGACAGAGATGGCAGCAAAGGTGAGATAAGTAGGGAAAATACATGAATTCAAAAAACAGAAACAGTGGCAATTTGAAAAAAGGATTATTACTAAGTTGACAGTGTCTAAGATGAATGAGTGGGTGAAAGACTACTGTTTTTTACAGAAAGGAATATGTGTATACAAAAGAACAGAAAGTAATTTTATAAAGTTAGTAGAGCAGGATTTACAAATTAGAAATTAGTATTTGAAGGATATGTACTTTGGTGACAAAGCAAGTGAATAAGACTTTCAATAGTGGCACAGGAGATGGTAGTAAGGTAAGAGAAAGGGATATTAGGTGAGAAAAACAAAAAATGATTACAACCAGAGGAAGTGAAAGGGCAGGACAGTTGGAAGAAATCTGAGTGAGAAGAGGATGGCTGCAAGAAAGTGATAAGACAGTGGTTAGAAGATGAAGGTGAGAAGAAACAAAAAATGGATTATAGGATGGGATTAGCCTGGTATGGAGCATGAGCATAGCCAGGAATTAGGAATGTGTGTACAGATGTTTTCAACATTTGGAGGTTGGGTGATGATCTGATTGTTACAGGCAGCAAGTGTCAGATTTTTGCTACTGCTGTAGCATATGAGGAGTGTCCTGCAGGTTTATTTTTGGTAATAAGGAGTCATTTACAATTGTTTTCTAGTTGGTGTTTTGTTCCCTGGGTGCCTGGTGTGTCCAGACAGTCTGTGCTCCAGAAGACGAGCTGGTAAATGTACCTCTGCATTCTACACCTTCTTCTTACGGGAAAATGTTGAGTGATTTTGGTGTCATCTTTACCTGACAAGCAAAAATCATTGACTTCATTAATAGCTAATTTCAAACTTCATCCCATTACTGATGCTAATGATGCAGCTGGTTTCCACGACTTATTTGAAGGGGAGAGACTGTGTGTCATTTTCCAGTCAGAACTGGTCTCAGCATTAGATACTAATTATGATCCTTTTGCTGGCAATACGAGTCAGCCAGAGATACAGATGCTGAAGTCCAATGTTTCTTCTTTATTGGACAAACTGGAAAGGGGTTTAAAGAAACATTGTGCTTTAGTGGTTGAAAACAAATATTTTGAACACTGTGTTAAGATTAATATTCTTCCCAAAGGGTTGAGTTTTTTTAAAGTGCCCAATGGTGTCACTAAATAATGTTCATTCTTTAATCAGCTGGTTTCTTTTTTTAATAATGCTGGTACTGAGTTTTTTAAATTACTTACAAAGAACAATGACAGCATTATCACCAATTTAAGGGGAACTTTGAAGGACTTGGATAATCAGGTGAAGGAACAATTATGTAAATGTTTGGAGTTGTTACCGGATTATGATAATGTTCTCGTGTCCACTGATAAATACGAGAACATTTTGGTCCAAAGCAAATTTAAAAAGATTGTTCGAAATTTGGCAGCCTATGAGAATGGTACTACATTTATTTTTGGGGAAGGGACAAAAATACAGCATAACACACGCAAAGGTGTTCCTTTAAATAGGAATCAAGGTGGTTCAGTTGACACTGCGGTTCATTATAGATCTCATTCTCCTTCTACATCTGCCCTTTAACACCGGCAAACATTCAGGAAAGAAATGACATTGGGGTTACTCATACTAAAGGAAACAGCACTGAAAGTGGGGATTGTCATGATTTGGATATACCAAAATTGCCTCTTCTTTCACCTGGTACGAATTCTAACTGTGTTGCCGAGGCATCAAAAAACTTTCGGGGGACTACGAACAAGTACTAAGTGAGTTGGAGCAAGGGTCGAAGCAGAGAATCAGCACGTCAATAGATGATAAAATTGTGAGTTGTGACATTAAGATTTACATTTTTTCTGATTTTTGTATTAACGATTTTCATTGAAGTTTTTTACAATTAGGGTTCAATTTTTTACCTAACTGATGAGCTGACAAGACGGGTCTATATTAGTACAGCGAAAGTTTATCTTGTCGAACACCGAAATGTCAGCAGCTAAACAGCGAAAGCTTAAAACTGTGAATAGCCAGTTACGCAATTTTTTTCATGAGGAAAAAATGTGCTTGGCCGTTATCAGGAATTTGCCCTTTTCCCCAATGTAGAGCAATCTCGGAGTTGGTACATTTTGTTAGGGGGGTATGGGGGGCAAAGTCCCCCACTTAATTAGGGTTTAAAAGTTTGTTTTAGTGTCCAACAGCCAAGCAAAGTTTTTTCCTATGAAAAACTTCATGGAAGTGGCCGTTTGTGGTTTTAAGATTTCTCTGTTTAGCTGTTGACATTTGGATGTTCGACAAGCTAAGCAGTCGATTTTATAATATAGACCTGACAAGACTAGGACACTACTTGATCTAAACTATTTTACAAGGAAATTAAACCTTAAATATATTATGCACAATGTTTCTATTAAAAAAAGTCTTATCAAACCCTTTTCCTACAACCCTGTTCTGCTTTATAACATTACAACATTTAAAGACTTCTGTGAAAGGGGCATTACTAACTGTTTAGAAAAGAAAACAGACCATTTTATAATTTAAATAAAGAAGAATTTAAAGTATTGTCTGCATTTAGGAAGCTGAACAATTTGAGGTTTATGAAGGCTGATAAGGGGGGGTTATTATTATGGATGTTAATACGTACAATTCTAGTATGATGAAATTGCTAGACAATCCTGAGGAATATGTTGAAGTGTCTATTGCTGATACTGAGTGGCGTTATGCCTACATTAACTGTTTATACAAACTTTTCTTTAGCAGTGATATTAGTTCTAAATTGTACAATTTTTTTATTGGTTAACAACCCCAGGATCGGTGTGCTATTTGGTATTCCCACGATACACAAGAGCATTACTGATCTCCAGTTTAGACCGACGGTTTCAACCTCAGGAAGTTGCAGTGAAGGTATTTCTTTGTACTTTGATCATGTACTCAATCCATTTGCTCAGTCTTTGGGATGTCATTTACGTGACTCCTGGGATTTTCTCCATACTATCCGATTGTTCTGCAATCACTTTTCTTATGAGCTGGGTTCTCATTTTATGGTTACGGTAGACGTAGTTTCATTGTTTACTGCTAATCCTCAAGATGAGAGGATAGACTTTGTTAGATTTTTTCTTAACAAATGTACCACAGAGGAGAACAAATCTATTTTTGTTTGTGGTACTTTGCTAGAAACTTTACTGAAACATAATTATTTTATGTTTGACACTAAATATTATAAACAATTAAAGGGTGTTGCAATGGGGGTGACTATGGACTCTGCTTTTGCTAGCATTGTAGTAGATTGGTTGAAGTTAGAGATTTTACCTAGATCTAACTATTTTTCTCACATAATATTTTACCATTGTTTTGTCGATGATTTATTTTTCATCGGTCATAAAGAGGGGTTTGACTGTAGAAAATTTTTGCATGATTTAAAGACACTAGTTTTTTAAATTTCACTTTAGGGGAATTTGGACAAAAAAGTACAGTTTTGTACCTACCATAAATGTAGATGTCCGATAGGTATGCATCTGCAGTCCTAACATATGGGTTGTCCTGCCTCAGGCAGCCCTTCGGTCGGCCGGATTCCAAAGTCTGGGTCTGGCCTCGGCTGATGTCGCACTTCACCCGACGTCATAGCTGCTAGGGTATAAAGGCATCAGCCGACGCCATTTTCCTCAGTGTTTCTTACCCCAGATGCCAGGTGCCCTCTAGGAAGGCTAAATTTGGATAAATGCAAATAATTCCAAACAGTAGAAAGCAAAATATATATATATACATATATACATACAAACAAATATACCATAATAGATTCCCCCAGCTAGCTAAAAGAGGGGTAAGTACCCTAGGAATACCACAGAGGGGAAGGAGGGTGGGTAATCCTGACTGCAGATGCATACCTATCGGACATCTACATTT
Organism: Protopterus annectens; assembly: GCF_019279795.1. Classification (NCBI taxonomy): domain Eukaryota; kingdom Metazoa; phylum Chordata; order Ceratodontiformes; family Protopteridae; genus Protopterus; species Protopterus annectens. Next base: position 1,389,138,306 of record NC_056739.1, read on the forward strand.
ATGGTAGGTACAAAACTGTACTATGTCCTTCAAGGATGCATCTGCAGTCCTAACATATGGGTAGAATACCATAGCCAAACTGGGGGAGGAGGCACTAAGATAAAGATGGTGTAGTTAAGATCCCTTGCAAAACAGCAGTTGCAAAACCTGCTCGGGATCTGGAGTATAAAGGAAGATTATAATGCTTGGCAAATGTATGCACGGAGCTCCAAGTAGCAGCTTCTAAAATGTCTTTGGTAGCCACTCCTCGTAGGAAAGCTGTAGTGGTGGCTGTAGCTCTTGTGGAGTGAGGCCTGATATTGTCAGGAGTTGTCTTTCCATGAAAAGAGTAGCAAAATCTAATGCAATTTCCTATCCATTTTGAGATTGTCTGTTTTGAAATTGCTTTTCCTTGCACTCCTGTTGCATATGCTACTAGAAGCTGGTCAGTTTTTCTGTTGGTCTTAGTTCTGTCCAGATAGTAGCGTAATTGTCTGTGCACATCCAAGGTATGTAGTAGTCTTTCCCCCTGTTCTGTGGGTTGGGGAAGAATGTAGGTAAATGAATCGCTTGGTTCAATGATACCCTGGAGACCACTTTTGGCATAAAGGTAGGATTAGTTCTCAGAGACACTTTATCCTGATGGAAGATAAGGAAAGGCTGTACTGCCATTAATGCCTGTAACTCAGATACCCTTCTTGCTGAAGTGATTGCTAGCAGGAAAGCAGTTTTCCAAGATAAGAACTGTAAGTCTGCTGTTGCTGCTGGTTCAAAAGGGGGAAGTGTTAATTTTTCCAGCACAAAGTTGAGATCCCATGTAGGTAAAGGTGGTTTCCTTGGAGGCTTTACATTTTTGATTCCTCTCAAGAACTGCCTGAGTAGAGGATGAGAGAAGACAGGAGGATCCATGTTGTACTCTGCTGAAATTGCTGATGCATGAATCTTAATGGAAGAGTAGGATAGTCCATTGTGGAACAGTTCTGCTAAGTATTCCAGGATGTGTGCTATGTTTGCCAATGAGACATTTTCTCCCTTTGCTGCACTCCAAATGAGGTATCTTTTCCATTTGGCTGAATAAGTTTTCCTTGTGGAGGGTCTGCGTGCCTCCAGGATAATGTCCTTAACCCTCTGAGATAAATCTGGTTTATTTTGTTTTATGCAATATTCCAAGCAGCTAGCTGCAGTGTTTTCAAGTTTGGATGCAGGGTCTTGTAGTTGTTCTGTGTTAGAAGTAAGGGACATAGAGGTAGAGGCCATGAGTGTGTCCGAGACATGCTTCTCAGTAGCGGGTACCAATGTTGCCTTGGCCAGTCTGGAGCTATCAGGATTACCTTTGGCTGTTCCTCTCTGATCTTCAGTAGGACTTTGTACATCAAAGGAAGAGGTGGGAATGCATATGCTGTCAGGTTTTTCCAGCTGAAGGAAAGGGAGTCCACCCTCCAGGCAAGTGGGTGGTATGTTCTTGTGCAGAATTTCTTCAATTGGTGGTTGTGTGGGGAGGCGAACAGGTCTATCTCTGGCATTCCCCATTTCTTTGTTATGGTTTTGAAGATATCTGGATGCAGCATCCATTCGTGAGCATCCGTGGTAGTTCTGCTTAAGGTGTCTGCTAGTGAATTTTCTTTTCCTGGTACAAATCTGGCCTGTAGTTGAATGTTGAGATTCAGGGCCAAATTCCACAGGTCCATTGCCATCCGGCATAGAGGATATGAGTGTGTACCTCCCTGTTTGTTGATGTACCACATGACTGTGGTATTGTCCGTCCTTATCAGCAGGTGACCTTGTTGAAGGAATGTTCTGAATGCCTGGATTGCATGTTTCACTGCCAGCATCTCCTTTAGGTTTATGTGTAGATTCAGCTGGTCTTGTGTCCATAGGCCTTGTATACACTTGTCCTCCATGTGTGCCCCCCAGCCTAGGTCTGAGGCATCCGTGGTGATGGTCTGGCTTGGATGTGGTTTGTGGAAAGGCAATCCTCTGTTCATCTGACAGGCCTGAGCCCACCACAGGAATTCTTTTTTCAGGCATAGAATTATTGGAATCTGGGCTTCTAGACTGTGCTTGTGTTGAGACTATACATTCCTTAGGTACCATTGCAACTTTCTCATATGCAGCCTGGCATGCGGGATCAGTATTATGCAGGATGCCATGTAACCCAGGGCTTGCAGGACTTTCCTTGCAGTAAGCTGAGTTTGTGTTGTTAATGTCATGAAATAGACTGGTAGTTGTTTTTGTTTTTCTTCTGTGAGAAAAGCCATCTGAGTTGTTGTATCCAGTTCTGCACCCAAAAATGTTATCCTTTGGGATGGTACTAGTCTTGACTTTTGAATGTTGACTGTATATCCCAAGGCTTGCAGCAGTTGTATGACCTTTTCCAAATCTCTTGTTAATTTTGTCTTGTTGTCCGCTTGTATTAGGCAGTCGTCCAGGTATGGGTAAATTTGAATTCCCTGAAGCCTGCAATGAGCAATTACTGATGCCAGGCATTTCGTGAATACTCTGGGCACAGTAGATAAGCCAAAGGGCAATGCTGAGAATTGATAATGCTCTGATCCTGCAAGAAATCTGAGGTGTCTTCTGCAATCTGGTCGTATAGGGACGTGCAGGTATGCCTCCTTGAGATCTAGAGTCACCAGCCAAGACTCCTTGCCCAGCATGGGAAGAAGTTGCTGGAGGGTCAGCATTTTGAATTTTGGAACAATGAGGTATGTGTTCAGTGCGGACAAGTCGAGAATAGATCTCCATTGATTTTCTTTTCTTGGTACAAGGAAAAGCCTGGAGTAAAATCCTTGGCCTTGTTCCATAGGTGGTACCTTTTCTATAGCTCTCATTCTTAGTAAGTTGTTGATTTGTTTTTGAGCCTCTGTTTTTTGGCTTGGTGGAAGGTTTGGCATTCCTCTCTTTTTTGGTAGTGTGGAAGTGAAACCTGTAGCCCTTGTCTATTGTTTGTAAAGTCCATTTGTCTCATGTAATGCAATTCCAGTTGTCGGAGAATAAGGCTAGCTTTCCGCCCAAGGGTGCTTGCAGTTGTTCCCTGGTAGGCGGAACCAGAGCCAAGTCATTGTGTCTGTCCTGTGGGAGTGGTTGTAGTTGCAGCTGTGGCAGCACTTCTCTGGTTGGCAGGTTGCCACTGACGTCCCCTGTAGGCACCCCTAGATTGACCTCTGCTTCTTGGGCGTCTATTTCTGCCTCTCTGTGCTCTGGAGGTGTCTGGAAAGGACCAATTCTTCGAAGGCCAATTTCTGCTAAACCTCGGAGGTTGGACCTGTAAAAAATCCTTGACTGTTTGGACAGATTTTGCTTTTTCTTCCACTTTCTTTAGAACCTCCTGTGCAGGGGAGCCAAACAAACTTTGTTTCTCCATAGGAGCATCTAGGAGTTTTGACTTAACATGATCTGGTAAGGATTGTTCTTTTAACCAGGCATGCCTTCGAATCACTGCTCCAGTCATAGCTGATCTAAAGGAAGCCTCCAGTGCATCATAGCCACATTTTAAGAAATGATTACTGACCTGCTGAGAGTTATGTACCAAATCCTGAAGGGACTTGCGGTCTATAGGTTCAGGAGAGGACAGTTTTTTATTTAGCTGGTCTAGCAAAAATTCCTGGTACTGAATCATGTGAAATTGACAGTTTAAGGCCCTGGCCGAAAGAGTAGCAGATGTTTAAACCTTTTTACCCCATCTCTCTAATGCTCTAGATTCCCTTTCAGAGGGAAGAGGGTTTTTGGCAGAGGCAGCTGCCACACCTTTAGGGCCCTGTGAAATGGTTTCTGGGTCTGCAACATGAGCCTTATACAAGTGGTAGTGTGTGTCCGGGACCCTGTAATATCTATCAGGCTTGGCAGGGGCCGGAGGAAGAGAATCAGGGTCAGTACTGGCATCATTATATGCATCATCAACAACTGATAGTACTGGAGGAATGGCTAAAGGTCTATGCTGTGGTAAGTGTAAAAAAGTCCTTAGCCTTTTCCTTGAATCTGAAAAATCCTGGCCCTGCCATTGGAAGTGTTCCCTCATAGAATGTAGGGTTTCCCCAAAAGAAAATTCTTCAGGAGGAGAAGCAGAAGGAATGGAGTCTTCTGCATCAGAATCCTCATAAGGAGAATATGGGCCTTCCTGATGGTCTGAAATATCTGAGTCATCCGAGGAATAGTCTGTAGATACAGGTTCAGGGGGTTCAGTCCTAGGTCTCTTATCTGGAGGAGGTTGAGAGGCCCTGTCTGGGTGAGGTTGGGATCCCCTGATCAAAGAAATAAGATCCTCAGCCAGGCTGAGTATCTGGGAACTAGAGGTAGGCCTGTGTGAGGGAGCTTTTGAAGGTAAGGCCTTAGAAGATTTAGCTGCTTTAGCCCTGGAAAAGGCCTTGATAGACATAGAAGCAGGGGTCTAGCAGCCCCACGTGCAGGGGTAGAAATGTCTAAAGGAATAGTGTCTGACAAATCCTGGGTGCCTGCTTCTGTAGCAGTAATTTCAGTAGCAGATTCAGCCATGCTCTGTGAGGCCTCGGTTATCGGAGGCATGCTTTCGGCCGAAGGAAGAACCGAGGACTCGGTTTCAGCCGAAACCAAGACACTCGCGGTTGGCCTAACCATGGTTTCAGCCGAAACAGCGGACCGCGAGTGTCGGTCCTTTTCCTTGCGCTTTTTAGCTAATTGTGTAGTCGGAGTCTCCGACGGCATTTTATATGCAAAAGCGGGACCAAAAAACTCCTCTGCAAACTCCGACCGACGTCTAAGCGTCCGTCGGTTGAAGGAAGCACAGGCTAGACAAGCTGATACGTCGTGGTCTGGGCCTAAGCAAGGAAGGCAGTAAGAGTGGAAATCCTTATGAGGTATTTGTTTCCCACAAGTTAAACAATTATTTACTTTGTCTGACATCGGCTGAGGCAAGAAAGAGTCCCCAACGGGGTACTTAGCTTTTTTAGAAGTCTTCGGTAGTAGAAATCTCTGGATCTGACCAACCGGCACTTGCGAACAGCTTCTGCTTCGGGCACCGCGCGGCAAGAAAGACTGAGGAAAATGGCGTCGGCTGATGCCTTTATACCCTAGCAGCTATGACGTCGGGTGAAGTGCAACATCAGCTGAGGCCAGACCCAGACTTTGGAATCCGGCCGACCGAAGGGCTGCCTGAGGCAGGACAACCCATATGTTAGGACTGCAGATGCATCCTTGAAGGACATGGTTGTTGTTCTGGACATGGAATTAAGTTGGGATGTTAGCCTGGGTTATTTTACGAGCCGTGTACATCGTAAGGGCATGTTTTCCAACAGTTATTTGTTAATAACAAATCCAGAGCACAAAAAAATTTTGCACAACAACATAGGAAACAGAAAGAAGAAAGGGTCATCGCCAAACTTAGAGAACCTAAAAGAAAAATAACCAGAGATCCTACAGAGGTATTAGAGGTACTTTACAAATTTTATGAGTTTTCTGAATATTTGTATAAAGCAGAGGAATGTGGAAATCAAGAAAGAGCACAGATGGAAATATTTATGGATGCTTTAATTATGCCAAGGTTAGAGGTAGATGAGGCTCAACAGTTAACACTTTAGATGGGAGATGATGAGATAAAAATGGTGACGTACAATCAATCTTCAGCAGAGTCACCAGAAACAGATAGTATACCTGTGGAAGTTTGGCATTTAGGAGGGAAGATAAAGATCTAGAAGATTTTGTTTAGCAGTATTTTAGAAGAAGGGGAAGCACCAACATTGTGGAAGAAAGTTTTAGTGACTGTATTACTCAAAGATGGTAAAGACCCACCAGATTCAGCTTCATATACACATATTTCAATTTTAAACCATTATTATAAAGTGTTTATGTCTATCCAAGCTAATAATAGAACAACGATGATCCAGAGGGAAGCAAAATGTAAGATAATGTCACTGTTTGTGGTTGGTCTTGATACAGAGAAAGCATTCAACATAGAAAAACTGGGATTTTATAAGATGGGCAACGGAAGCATTTGTATTCTCTGACACAATAATAAGGTTCATAGGTTCATAGATTAGTACTAAGCTAACTGCCTTTGTGAGCCATTTTAAGCTTAGCCAATTATCCCTTGTGGGACTCAAACCCAGCACCTTCTGTTTGTAAGGCAAACACCTTAACCATTAGGCCACCCTCCCAACCCTTAGGTTGTTTAAGAAGATATATGAAGTGCTGAAAGCAAAAATTAAAGTGGGAAGGTTCTTGTCTGATAAATTGTGTTCGTACAGATGAACCATGTAGGGGGGCCCTCTTTCCCCTTTGTTATTTGCTTTATATTTAGATCCATTGGCAAAGAAAACAAGGGACTCAGGAATTCAGGGATATAAAAGAACTGACAGATCTTCCCCCACACTCTCATGCTGAGGTGTAAAAACTCTCAGTGCAGTAAATGATCCTTGCTGTACATTTACAGGTGACAAGTAGTAGGTCTCCAAACTAAGTCTGTCTAATACTTCACAATGGCTTCAGTGGGAAGTTTTTTCTCTCTCATGAATGAGGGAGAATTAAAATGTCCTTTACTAGTTCCTTAATTATTTCTGTCACGCTCATGCCCTTTTTTTCTACTTCATATTTACTTATGCTTTGGTAACCAGGAAAGTGAAATGGTCCCAGGGCTCTTTTCAGTCACAACAGGGGCTACACTGGCAAAGATAATAACAAGTAATAAATGCACTTATCAGTACAAAGAAATAAAAAATACTGACATAAAGACATTGACAACAACTGCATGTAAAACACATAGCCAATGTGTGACAGTAAATACATAAAACATTAAGCAACATTTACTAGAATGTATACATTAATAATGCTTAACTGTACTATGTTAAGTTTATTATAAATAATGAATTGTATGCACCCATACTGCACATACATATATATATGTTTATGTGTGTGTATTTGTATATGTGTGTGTGTATGCGCCTATATATATATATATATATATATATATATATATATATATATATATATATATATTAAGTACATGTGTACAAAAACATGTGTGTGTGTGTGTGTGTGTGTGTAAAACTGAGAAAGGAGATTATACGTCTCTGTGTGTACTTCATGTCCTTTAAAGAAAAAAAATCAGAATGAAAATTTTGTGTAAATGTATTTGTGTCTATAAACACACACACACATAAACATTATATACATATATATATATACATATATATATATATATGTATGTATATATATATATATATATATATATATATATACATACATATATATATATACATATATATATGTATATATATATATATATATATATATATATATATATTCATTTTATAAGCTTGAAATACTGAAATGTCGAAATTCAGTATTTCGAGCCCATAAAGTGGAATCCTGAAAAGAACGAAAGCTCAGAAGCGCGAATTTCAAAACCTCAAATACCGGAGGTTTTGAATTTTGCGCTTCTGAGGTTCCACTGTGGTTACGGATTCAGGTAAGTGTGTGTGTGTGTGTGTTAAGGGTTTGGGTAGGGGCTGTGGTGTGTGTGAGTGTGTTTTGTTGCTGTGATGTGTGTGTGCGAGCATAATATAGCTTGTGTGGTGGTGTTGTGTGTGTGTTTGTGTGTAGTGCGACCTCGGAGTTATGGAACTCACTTCCACCTTCTATGAGAAACACAGGCAGCACCACCACCTTCAAACAAATACTGAAAAATCATCTCAACTCTTCCTGGCTATGTTCCTGCTCTATAACCTAACCTCTTCACTCTCCTTATATGATTACTAAACTCCTATGTCTTTTGCTACTAGTGACTGATGATACTTTCTCCATATTTATTTTTATCTTTACTTGTTGATACTGGTACAATAATACTGATTAATATATCTCTGTTTATACCACTCTGACTGAATTAATTGAATTCTGCTTTAATGTATATTTTCTGTATATATTACTGTAATCAAACAGACTAGATTCCTGCTTTTATGTATATATTCTGTAAATGTTACTATGTTTACTATCTGTTGTGCGTGTATGTGTATGTGTGTGTGCATTTAAACACGGTTAAGTACCTCTGAATTTCTTTTCTTAAAGTTTTTAATGCAAGAGCACATAGTAAACATATGTTAAAGTAAATTCATCTGTATATTATGGCTGTCATCAATGGTCACATTTCCTTTGTGGACTACAAAATGCACTCTGACAATGTAAGGACTGACTCGTAGCTAGTGGGAATGTGTTACCCTTGATCTGCATGTACCAGATATGCATCCCTCTTTGGGAGGATGTCACAAAAAAGCAGAAAAGATCTTTTTATGAATATTATCAGTGCACCGAGTTGATAGGGTTTACACTTTTCTCTCTTTCTGCAGTTCTGTCCTATGTGTGTGTGTGTGTGTGTGTGTGTGGGGGGGGGGGGGGGGGTTGAAAATTGCAAACATGTTGATACTTTCCAAAAAATATATTTTCTGACTTTTCTCTAAATGTCACAGAAACCTTTGATACCACATTTGAGTTATTTCAACATATAAACTATTATAAATAACCAACATTTAAAGCTTAGCATTTCAATGCTGTGTTGCTGTTTATATAAATTTGTCAGAAGAGCTGACAACCGCATTTAACCCTTGACTAATCTAATTGCTTTGTTTTACTATTGAAGGGGAATGTTAAGTTCTCCTCCTCTCTGAAATAAAAGCAGTGGAAAACAGTTCCACAGCTTTCTGTCTTTTTTGTATATCAGTTGCTGTGTTCTTGACATTAGCAGGACTAATTGCCCATCCAAGATTGACAGCAGTGCACGACAAGGTAAATTACAGATTAAACTCTGTTCATGATATGCCATGCAGGCAGAGACAAATGTCTGCAAAAAATGTGAGAAGTTAAGCTTAAACAAAAAGTAGGTGGTATTTCCCTTCCTTCGATTCCAATGCAAGGAAATAAAAGTTTTAAAAAGTACAAGCAGGTTTCTGGTACCTACACAATACTGGAACCACACTGTAGGGAGAAAAGAAACTGAAGAACTTAGTTAAACTGTAGGGGAGGGCAGAGTTTTCCTTTATACTGTGTAAGGCCATACAGGTTAACACTGGAATTGGGAAAGTTAGAGGTAATGTCTTGCCAGACAATATTTATGTCTCCCAATATATATTTTTTTCATTAGGAAAAGTATTGGATATCCATTGTAGGATATCTTCCAAACTGTTTATATTGTTTCCAGGGGGATATAAAGAGCAAAGATACAGATGCGTGCGTAAATGGGCATGCCTTCGTTGAAGGTTGGGTGTCGAACTGGCACCTAGGCGTTTCGTACAAATCTACTGCCAATCATTAGCGGACTGGAGTTCCACTGTGGCGACCCCTTACGGGAAAAGCCGAAAGACAAACAACAACAACATAAAGAGCAAAGATACAGAGTTACTTTTCTCTATTTAAGATGAGAAACGAGATGAACTTTTCTGCACTGTGGAATATTGGAATACTGTTGATGAAAGGATATAGTTTGTAAAAGTTTTAGCATAGGATGGATATAGCTTCAGCTTTTTTAGAGTTCAGTCTATTCTTATTATGTTATACTCAGGGGGAAGTACTTCAGCGTCGTTTATGCTGGGATTTAGCCAGGTTTTGGTATTTGCCAGAATACCTGCATTATACTATGCTATCCTTGACAAAGGATTGTCATGGATTATGGAAGTAAAAATGTGGGGATAATGGCAATAACTACAGCAGTCTCACAATTAAACATTAACTAGTTAAACAATAATGCTGGGGAGGAAGCAAGGCTTTTCCTTAGCTGCCCACCTAAAACACAAAAGCTAAAAGACAGGGGCTAACTTCAAAAGTTATTTCTACCAAATGTAGGCTTCTAAAGCATGCTATCTTTTTCATCTAAAATGGCAGACTCACACCTACTTGTACCAATAACAGGGATTGGTTGTATTCTATCAAAAGGAAAAACAAAGCCAGCAGAAATTGTTTAACAACAGATTAAGAAACACTTTAGATATGTACAAGTGTCAGGAACACTGAGAAAGGAATATAGCCAACCCGTATCCAAGTGTGTTGTACACACAAAATAGATAAAATAAGAACGATTTGTGTATACAGATTATCAAATAAAACATATTAACACTGCAAAGCTAACTAAATAAACATATAGCACAAAAGCCTAGTACAGCAATACTAATATAAGAGACAAATGTATAACAGAAATTATTAGGGTAAAAGATCATAAAATTAGCACAACCTAAGTTACGCCTCATTCACTTTGTATCCAAATTCCTTAATAAACAAACCTTATCTACTTCCTCAGTAGCAATGCTGGTCCAAATCAGGAGGGGACCAAATGGGGAGAATACCAAAGAATGTACAACAGACATGGTTTATCCATTCAGCCTTAATAAGTAAAAGCACACTTTTGCCAGCTGGAAATATGTCTCTCCACTCTCCAAGAATCAAGAATGAGTGAAAATGTTAGTCTGTCTTATAAGATTTCTGTTAACAAGAATATTGTGATAAGTTCTCTATTTCCATTTGATAGGCTGCACACAACCACCTACATATCTTCTAAAAACTTTTTTCTTCTGTACAATTTTAGTACTGTTGTGAAACATTCAAATCTAAATCTTTTAAATGGACAGCTTTTTTTTTTTTTTTAACAAACAGAAATATTTTTTCTCTGCACAGTTACAGACCATAGCTTTACACAGTGTTTACTAGAACATGCATTAAAAAATGTTATGAGGAGAAAACATTTAAAATTGTAGTACTCTGATGACACTGTGAACAACTACTATTACCAGCTCAGCAAACTATAGGACACCTAATGATTCATTATATGTGAAATTATCTCGGATATAACTGATTATTAAAACAATTAATTTTTTTAAGATGTAACCAATTATTAAAACAATGAATTTTTAAAAGTAGTTTTTCCCCCCTTTTCCTAGATTGTAAGACCTCAAATTTGGTTACATACAGTAGGAGATGGGATGTGGGTGGCCACGGTGGTGCAGTGGTTAGCATTGCCACCTCACAGCAAGAGGTTCTCTGGTTTGATTCTTGGCTGGGGTGCCTTCTGTGCAGAGTCTGCATGTCCTCCCTGTGGTCGAGTGGGTTTCCTCCTGGTGCTCTGGTTTCCTCACACATCCCAAAGACATGCTGTAGGTGGATTGGACACTCTAAATTGGCCCTAGGCGTGAATGTGTGCATGTGTGTGCCTTCTGTGGAAGGTTGGGCGCCGGGCTGGCAACTCGACACCATAAAACTCCACTGCCAATCATGAGCGGACAGGTGATCCACTGTGGTGACCCCTAACTGGGAAAAGCCAAAAGAAGAAGAAGAAGAGATAGGATGGACAGAGCTCCACTACACAACAGCAGAACTTTTTTTTTTTTAAGGATAAAAACTTAAAAACTCATACTGGCAAGACATAAATGGTCATAAATCTAGATGGCCTTGGAATATCTATAAAATTCATTTCATTGAAGTGTGAGCTGGTAAATTTGAATGCAGAAATTCGTTAGGATGCCCAAGCTGCATGACAACTCCCCATTCAGTTACAGAAAATAGTGTCAAATATCATACATATCCATGTCTCTCCCATCTTCATCATACACCAAGAAAAACAGTACTATTCAGGGAAAAGCTAATGAAATAATCTTATTTCACCATTCAGAATGACCAGGTTATCTTGTCATATAACAAGGAACTTCTGCATTCAGGGAGCACCAATACTGAATGCACAGCCAAAATGCCATATAGTGTATTTGTGTACAGAAGTCTTTTTATACCTCTTCCTAGATCAGCAGCAGCACTGTGAAAAACAGGTAAAGTAGCACCATGAAACTAAGACAACACATTGATGCAGCAACAAAAGTAGGTACACTGTCTTTTTGTCCAGGGTATATTACCCCAAAAGTCATCATTAAGTCCTGTGCACAATGTAGATGAAATAAACTAACAAAGTCTTGAACATTTGCTCCTCTTTTAAAACCTCAAGTTCCGAACACAAGCTTTATAAGCAGGCTTTAACTAAGTAGAATAAAACTATAGCTTGCACTAATGGCAATTTGAATCTAAAGCTGTCCTACCCACCTACATTGCAATATCCCATGTGTCAACAGCTGTCCCAGTTTTCTTCATATTAGTTGTGAATTACCTCTTTGCCATAGAAAAGGTTATAAGAGTTTTTAAGCTGATAAAAAGGTGATAATGTGGAGAGCAAATGTACCAAGTATCACTACTTATTTCTCTCTAAGCCCATCATGTATGCAACTCATCTATTTTAGTTAAAATATTTAATTCTAACAATTACTACTAGCAAATTATTAAGAAATGTTATCTCGGTCTAATCCAAAAATAACAAAACTTATCACCCAAAGATAACTGACACAATTTTTTGCAAAGTGAAATTTTTACTCTTCAACCAGTCATGTGGCACAAAAAATACAGCCAAGGACAGGCAATTGCTACAGACTGAAATATCTTATATAAAGTTTCAATAATCACACAGATTAGTTTTCTCCTGACACACTGTTACCAGCTATCAACATGTAAGTCAACTGTGATCTCAAATGACCCATGACAAAACAGATAGGGTAACTTTAATGTCTTTTTACTGCAATCATTAAATACAGGCTTGGACTCTTTTTTGTCATGTTCCTAATGGACTGAAGGATAGACCTGGTGGCACATTTTTTTCTATATGCTTTTTACCTCAGTGCCTGCAGAAAACAAAGCCCCCACTACCAAGACCTGAGCCCATTTGCTACCCCACACTGGGTATCTCCAGCACAGAGGATACAACAGTCCAGAGGGGGCCATCATACAGGCAGCCATGGAGGTGGTTTGTGACCATGCTAGCTAACATCCTTACAATGAGGGTGTCTATATTATAGACTTATCGCCCTCCCCTAGGTGGGAGATGTGTGATCGTTGTCACCAAAGGGCCACTACTGTGGGGTTCCATGCTCAAGTACACACTTCTATACACCCATGAAAAAGGCTATTGTCTTCACATTTTGATGAGCCAAACAAATCTGCAGGGTTACTCTGTGCTTCTGCACTTCACCACAACTCATTTGACATCAAAGTGGCATCTCACACCCTGAACCACCCTCACCATGCCTGGTAAGTCTGCCCCCCCCCCCCACATCAGTTTCAGTAGACATCTGTGCAGCTAATAAAACACAGAAAGCCTGGGCCACAACAAATGCTTTATTCTTCTATGCCAACAGAGTAGCTTGGTAGCACAAAATTTCTAATATCAACACTTAAGAACCAAGGCCTATTTCCTGTTAAGTGTTTCCCTTAAGTCCAAGAAAAGCTGTAATTTTAAATCTTTCAGCCATCTTACACTGGCAAAACCTTAGCTCTATATTCCTCAGTATTACAACTTTTTTAGAGGATCATGATTTTTAAATATTGTTTTTCAAACATTGTTAATTGCTGAAAGGAACTTAACCAAGTCAGCACTTCAGTGAATCTGTATTACAAAAAAACTGTATCACAACATAAACTGTGTGTAACTTGTAATAATTTTGTGATTTTTTTTTTTTACTGTCTGTTCTACCTTGGAGCTTTTCTACCCGGGAATCCTCTGAAAATGGACATGTATCCAGTCGGACTACCCCAGTCAACAAATGTAAAATAAATAAATAAATATTGTAAAAGGAGTCAAGACCCCCTGTGTCCCCTAACAAACACTCCTGGGTTGCATAACCTCTAATAAGAGAAGGACATTTTCCTCAAGGGTGTGCATCCTCAGATTAATACTATATAAATGGAAGGGGTTACAACCACTCACATGAAGGGATGAGAAGGCTTGTATTGATTTGATCATTGTACGTCTGATTATTTTCACAATCCCTTTTTCAGCAATGGTCTCCAGTATCTGTAATAGTCTGCCTTTAACAGCAAAGAACTCTGTAGTAATTACAGTTCTGAACAGTGTAGGATGTTAATGAAACAAGCCATATTTAGGCATGTAAGTACGCATATTATGGCACCAAAGAGTGTTGGCTGTTTTATAATGACCATATTCCTAGATACATGGTAAGGCATGAAGCGGAAGACAAAGTGCCCTTATGCACCTATGCATGCAGTTAACACACAATCATCTAATACCCTAAAGTGCCCTAATGCATTTATAAAATGGATATGTTTTGTGACATGGATTTGGGACATGATTCGTAAAGTTTATATGAATTAAAACTTGCATTATGTTATCATTAATCAAAGGAGGTCTAAAGTTCCTTTTAGACACCAACTAGTACTGAATGTTTTCATCTTGCTGATGTATGGCCACCTGAGGCTAAATAGCTTTAGGCAGTGAAACTGAGGCATGAGTAAATATCCCAGTGTGGACCGTGAAGTTTCCTTCTTCACATTCTTACACATAATCCAAGCTACTACAATCTCCGTTTAACTATAAATTAATACATTTTTCAAGAATTCTGGTTTCCTTATAGTAATATAAGACACCTTAATGAAAGACATTATACAGTTATGTCAGTTTTTTTGTAGCTAAAACTGATATGTGATGTTTAAAGTATACATGTAGAAAAGGAAGTGTGAGAGGGGTGGAAGAACACATACTATATGCTTGAATGTATCAAAAAGGTTGTCAATATTTTGTGACATCGAAACCCAAAATGACTCAATGTACATTTATGTATGTCCCATGCTGCTGCTGTTATATCTTGCCATAAAGTGAGATATGCTTCCTGTGAATGTGTAAAAGAGTGTGTGTGTATGTCCAACTTGGAACAAAGCCAATTTTCAGCGAAGGCCTGGGGAGAAACACTCCAGACACATGTCTTTGTAACGTGGGGGGAAACCAGCGTACCCAGAGGAAACCGACATGAACACAGGGAGGACATGCAGACTCCACACAGAAGGCACCCCAGCCAAGAATCAAACTGGAGAACCTCTTGCAGTTTGGCAACAATGCTACCGCTGCACTACTGTGCCGTCCTATAAATATATATATATATATATATATATATATATATATATATATATATACATACACACACACACACACACACGTGTGTGTGTATATATATATATATATATATATATATATATATATATATATATATATATATATATATATATATAGATATATAGATATATGCATACATGCACACAAATATATACACATACGCATATATTATTAAGAAAAGGATAAGGATGCCATTACTTGCTGCTGTTATCACTGCAGGGATGGTAACACTTTCAACAAATGAAATAAAAAAGAAAAGATACATATATTTAGCATGCAAATGCATCAGAAGATTCAGATCATCATCTGACATTGTATTCCCCAGTGTTTATTTTTTATTATTGATAGTTACTATGAGACACCTTAAAGTGAAAGACACAATTCATAAGTGAAGGCTTATGAAAATTAGTATTATGTATTTTATAGCACATGTTTAGTGTAAAAATGAGAAAAGTTAAAAAGAAAAAACACGTCGAAAACACCCTTTTTCACCATATAATAAATCAGCTTGCAGATTAAATTTAGCTTTACATTATGAGTATAATGTGATAACACAGTTATGTCTCTATGCTTTACTGATAAACTGGGTATTAGAGATGAATAAATGAACGTGTGCTACATTAAATTTCTCTGGACTTTTTACTTATGTGACTGAATTTGTGCAATTGTTGAGTTGTTACTGTCTACGTACAAAGGTTTGGGGAGCCTGTTGTCTGATGAAATTTTATACTTTTGCATCCATTTTATAAGGTATGTTTACTACACAAATTATGAATGCAGAATGTTGGAAAATACATAACAAAATATTACATGTTTACAGTATATGGTTACCTGGTGCTGCTGAACACTGCATATCATACGATCTGCTGTTAAAGTCTACTCAGTGTCTTGCAATATTCAATGTATGCACCAGCTACTTACTACGAATGGGAAAGCACGTTGTTCTTGTACTGCCCAATTTGTGTTGCACAGTGTTTTTTCTTTTGAGTTAGACTACAATGCACAACATAGAGAGAAAGTGTGAGACTACAATGCATACCATGAACTGCATTGCGCTGCATCACATTTTTGGCTCAAGAATCCCTTGGCCAACCACATCTGTCTCCTGTGAAAAGTTCAATGAATACTTAAATACATACATAAACATATCAAATAAAAAATAAGACGCTGAATTCACCATCAACAATGTGATTTAAAAACTGGAAATATCAACAAGCAAAGATATCAATAAATGAGGTTCACTGCATTACATACATAAATAATTATAATTAAATAACCAAGCTAAACATTGCAAGAAAAGAAAATTGCATTCTCATAAATTGAAGCATGAAGAATGAATTTAGTGCTGGTTAACTTTCGGAACAGGCTGAATCTATGAATGAAATTAATTTAGGACACACAAACATTTCACCGCTATTTAAGCCACCACTGAGAGCCATCTAAAATAATACTGATTTTGCAGCTTAACTCTACTTAGGATAAACGTACATTTTTATAGGTGAGGTACAGTACCTTCACAGTTATACTCTGAATCAGTTCAGTACATCTGGAAATAATGCAGGCTATCAAACCCAAATCCAAGTGACAATGAACATCTTTATCCATTATACAGGCTGCATCCACTCCTATGACAACATATCTGTACAACACAAAGTGTCATTTCTAGCTCTGGTCTCAGCTTTAACACAGAATCTAACAAGATCTATAAAATTGCCATGTGCTCAATTGTTCGCTTAGCTGTACTATTAATTACATTAATTAATTTAAAAACATTTATTTTCCACTCAGAATAATTTCATCTTGAATGAAGAACAGGAATTGGTACACCTGAAATACAGCTCTGATTCAAGAGGACAGTATTCAGTATAATATAGTATTAAAACATGAAATATGAGAAAGGATGAATAATCCTTTCAGACAGGCATCATGAGATGCTATAACCCCCACCCACCCACCGATGTTTTGCAATATTCTATATTACAGATACTGTAATAATGTTCCATATGACTATACTAGGTTTTAATTTTAATTGAAAACTAATTTGGGTTACAGTGTTTGAAATATAAATATTTTATTTTTAAACTCAAATATAATTAGTTTCACTTGTTTAGATATATATTTCATTGTGCTTCTGTGTAATTTCTGAATTTAAAATCAAATAATACTTAATCATTTTATACTCCAGCAAGGTCGGAGGGACAACACTAATGGGAGCCGACATCACAAGGATCTGCAGTCACTGCCTGACGGATACATCAGTGTTGCTATGGTGCTTAACTGACTATTAATTTCTGACAAAAGGTGATTATGAAGCAGACAGATGAATATCAAGTGGATGGCACTGCCTCGCTGTGGAATACTGACATGAATTACTGTTGTTTTAATAAGGAATTCCTATCAGTCTGTGCTTCTGTAACAAACCAATACCTTTTTTTAAATTCAGAACTTTTTATTACTTTCCTAAAAACAAAAAAGGGAAAAATCATCAGAAGATGTTCTGTTTTAAGATCTTTTTAAGATTCTGTATGGATCAGGTTTTGACAAATGATACAGAATGAATGCTGCCTTGTAAAGCAGAGGAAACATTAAAAAAAAATAGTAGCTAAATAAGTGAGAGAGTAGTGCTCAAGGAAAAAAATGACTCACAGATTCAGTCTTCCCCACATACGGGCTACCTGATATGAAAATGTATTTCTATTTACCTTTTTCAAGCAGCTGCCTGTTTAAAGCAATCTTCAGTTAGTCACCCTCAAAGTTCGCTCTTCTTACCCTGGAGACACAGAAGCATGACATGATGTGATTGGCTGATTAGTGGTAGTAACCAGGTCTGAAGCATTTTCATTGGCACCACACTGTCAAGAACAAACATAAATAAAACAACAAATGAATCCAGTTGTGTATAATGGTAAACGCTTTTCAACAAGTTAATAGAAACAATTGAGTCCAGGACTGCTGCTTATCGGCACCAGATATAATAGGACTCTTCAGTTTAAAAGGCAATTGCTGCTCTCTGCAAGGAACAGATGATGACTTTTTTTCAGTTCGTTAAACTTCTTAACCGGTCTAGTATAGTATTTACAGTTTAAATAACTGCATGACTTACAACCTCTTTGTTAGCAGGTAAATATATTTCCCCTTGGACTAAACATTTTTATTATTTTATCACTTTTTCCAAACATTCAAAACCTTGTGCAGTGTGAGTACTGTTTTGCTATTATCAAAGCAGTCTGTTAGTTTTAACAGAGTACCTTGAGAATTCATAGTCAGTGTACTGTAGATAAATCATACGCAACAGGAAACAATGATATGTTAAAGCACACAGAGTGATATCAGACCTGGTAGCTAAACAGCTCAGCAGACACATCAGAAGTGGTTTACATCTTTCCATATAACACAATTCCCTGCTGAGTATTCCATTTATACCCAATATTAACTTTTACATACCGACACAAAACAACCTGACATTTTACAGTGTATCCTACTGGGATAAACACTACACTTACAATATAACGAGAAACAAACTACTGGCTAAGTCAATGAAACCACAAAAAAGACTTCAGGTTAACACGTGCTCAATTTTAACCTCTAATTTGTCTGCATTCATTTTAGCTAACAGAGGACACTTATGCCTGTACTGTAAGATACACCATAAGATTTGCATGACTGCAAACATTTAACAGGCAAGTTTCCTTCCACTTTCTGTTACAGTATCCAGCATGGGCAGCAACCACAATAAATGCATCTATCGTCACTGTCAATGGAAGCTGCCCTACTGCTTTCAGGGAAGCATATTAGACATCTATGTTCAAAACTGGATACACACAAATTGAATTACTGATGATAATCATTTAACACTTTTGTTATCCTTAAGATATTCCCTTTCAACTTAAAGCTCTCTTTAACCTATACACACAACTGTAATACCACCTAGTCTGTTAATTCTGTTCACACATTACACCCAAGGTTTCAATTTGTCTTTTTCTCCCATTATTCTCTGCGTTCTACCCTTTTCCCTTGCCTTTGGTGCACCTCTGCATAACAAGTGATATGACCCTGTATTTTCATAACTGGGTTTCTAGGGATCTACTTCTATTTCTTGTGATCCAGGTTTCAGTACTGCCCCAGAAGTCAGAGAACTGCTTCTTGCAGGCAGCATTGCTTTTATCAGGAAGTGGATGACTGTGTTTTCTACTTCTGCTGCAGCAATAAAGGGATCAACAATGGAAACTTTGTGTATGTGTTAGAGGGAGGCACCTTATAACATCAGCAGGTTTGGATGGAAGCCCACGCATGTTTGTCTGACGTTGCCCTTAATGTCCTCCACAGGGGAGGAGGACGAGGTACAAGAGTAGGAAAAAGGAGTAATCTACACTTGAAATGAGATGGCAACACACCCACTGTCCTGTGCCCTGAAGACCGCTTCTGCCATGTAATACAAACATGTTATAAAGAGGCTATGAGCAGGCAAATTACAACCATGTTGGTATAGCTGTAAATGAGACAGAAGAACATTGCATCTAATTATGACTTGCCAGATTTCTTGTGTCAAAAACTGGTAAATCAAAATTGCTCATAGAAGTGGGGCAAGCATCAACTTCCATGCTGGGGTGTTTTCTGCTAATACCTCAAACTTTAACAGCTCCAAGGCTGTAGCATCTTCAGGAAATATAAAGTTACTGTATATACAACAGTCAATGTAAACATTCTTCCATTTTCTGCCACATTTCCTATAACCATAGTTCAGCAAATCACAATCCTTTGCTGAATTCAACAAAATATTATTTGACTAATTAATCTTTGATCAAGTTAACAGTCTCCCAGCTGAACTGAGTACCAAAAAATAAAAGACTTTAGAAAATCTGGGTTGCAAAACTATTTATAATACTCTAAACTGGGGTAAATGCATGATATATAAAAAGACTGAATTTTTCCAATGAAATGCAAACTGATTAGTTGGGCATGTGGTATGCCACAAACTTGTCCCAAACCTGTAGAACTTTACTGCACAGCAAGCAGCTTGTAGAGGCCTGATATAACCTATAAAGGAGTCGGAATTAAGCTGGATGTTTGCAGCCTGAAAGGTATAAGGGATTGTCATCATCTTCAGATATATGATGTACAGTCTTCCCAACAGTGATGACATGCTATGAGCTCAACAATATAATTTAAGAAGCTAAGTACTGTTATGACTTACTTTTGTACTTAATGGACGGAAAGAACAGCACATTTCTACATGGTGGAGTTGCAAATACTTACTAAACCAGAGACCATTACTAAAGGAGGTCCCAAAAATCTGAACCAATGCCTCCATTTATGCAGAGACCAACTTTTCCTCAACAAAGGACTTGATGGAGAGATACCTACCAGTTCTACACTACATACATAATTTAACACAGCAAATATTTTCTTTACCAGGGTTATCACATTACAAGCTAGCCTGAATCTGGAAAACCTGTCTCTCTTCTTGTCAGTCAAGCCCTTCAGAACAGTAGGGGATGCAAAATCTGGCAGTGCATTCTGGCAACTTCACAAAACACACACACACACACACACACACACACACACACACACACACACACACACACACACACACACAAAACACAGAAAACACACACACACACACACACACACACACACACACACACACACACACACGTGTTTTAATATAGTTCCAAAATATATTTTTACATTTTGCAAATGGATATTTGGTTTATCAAGGAGAAATTAAGTGACAGCAGTAAAGATACCATTTTGGACATTTTGCAAGAGCCCCGCAGATGTCTCTGAACCCCAGAAGCCATTCCATCACAAAGAGGACCTTGCTACACTACTAGATGTTCTTAGTAAGGGCTTAAGTATACTATCCATGAAGGACATTTCCTGCTCTTTTTGGACAAAGGGACTACACATCCAGACCATTCTGTGCATATAAATCCCTAAAGCAAAATCTTTTCAAGGAGGCTGGAATTAACCACGAGACAGGAAAAAGGCAGAGTCTATGTGGGTCAAGAATCCCCCATCTTCTGAACACAGTGTCTGATTTTCCCTTTCTCTTACAAGGAATCGTGCTTACTTTACAGGTATGGCAAAAGCGGCCACTTGGTTGCTGATTCCAGAGCTTAGGTCTTTCAGTTTTCTGTCTCATAAAGCCCATTTTCAGGCTTGTCTGTCATTCCCCTGGGTCCCCCTAGATCATGAATATGCAGAGAATTTCCTCTGCTGAACTTCTGAATTCAGTTCAGATGCTGACAGACAAAACAGTACAGCACAAAATCATGGCAGTGTTCTCCATGACAAACCGTGCAGCCAAAACAATATGATTTAAGGTATCTAGTTCAGGGCCTTCCTTCTGAAGAACCCTAAAAATGAAGGATCCCTGCAAAGTTGACCTACCTTTTCAAAAACAGGAACAAAACAGCATCCGGATGCTTCTATAACATATAGTCTTAACACTTACTGGGAAAATGGCAAGGCTGCTCTGGCCATTCTGAAGTTTTTGTTTTTTTTTAATCTTGACTGTTTTCCAAAAAAAAAGGGATCCCTAGGAAAAGAATTAGTGAATAAAGATGACTCATTATCCTTACAATTCCTGACAGGAAGGCCACTGAGAAATAAACTCTTAATGACTACTATTTAAGAAACAGTCAGACACACAGACGTACCCCCTCATCAGGCTGTGCAAGGAATGAGTGACAGTTTGTGGCTTGTCAGGTGCAAGGATACACCAGGTCAGCCATGCGCTCAGGTCATTAAACTACAGGTACCAGTATGATGCGGTCATAGTACATGTTGGTGTAAATGATCTGAGACCTACCTCTGTGGACTACATGAAGAGATACATGATAGATGTCTCGGATTATGTGTCTAGGACAGGTATGAGTCTTACATGGAGTAGAATTTTACCCTGACTAAGGATGGTGCCACAGTACCATCAGAAAATGACTGACTTTAACAATTGTCTTAGTAAATGGTGTCATTCTAAGGGGGGGTGGAATATCTCTCAGCTTGGGAGGATATGGTAGACAGGCAGCACTGCTTTACCAGGGATGGCCTGCATTCCCCCCTCCCCCAGGATTTCAAACAGTAGCAAAAACTTTATTTACCCCCACAGTACATTTTTCAGGCAATGTCAACCTACTAAACCTACCTACATACCTGCTCAAATCAAAATGTAGGTACTACTGCTAAATGCTGAAGGTCTAAACAAGAAACTCCACTCCCTACAAGCCCTCCTCACCCTGAAGGACACAAACATCTATGTGGTAACTGAGACATGGTTTAAATTAAGTAAAAGCACCATGACAGTGCAGGCCCTAATGCCTTCCACATCTTTAGACCAGGTATCATTCAGGAATGGAAATAAGGTGGAGGTGTCTCAGCCTTTATCAAAAACAGTTACACCTCCAGACTAGTACGGCACATGATGAGCTAGAAATTCTCCATATCCAAACCACCACAGGCAAAACCCTTTATCATATCATTGCTAACTACAGATCCCCTTCCATGACCCAGGACACTCACGCAAGATACCTCAATGAACTTAAGTCATTAAGCGCAGGATCTAGCATGGTAATTCTAGGAGACTTCAATGATCCATTGATAAACTGGGAAAAAGAGATCCCTCGGCAGACCAAAACATTCCTGGACTTCATTAACATGAATGACCTGAAAAATTCCCACAAGGGGATCTAAGATTTTCAAAGTGATCCTCACAAATATGGGGAACCACTGCCCCCCCCCCCCCCCCTGCACCATTATTTCTGCTAAGGTTAGACCACAAAGTGGTATCTTTTGACATTTTACTGGAACAGGGACACATCCCCTTCAAACTCTAGACTGCTAAAAATTATTCTAAAGCAAACTATATGCTATTGGGTGATACACTGGCAATATCTGTACTCCCCGCCCCCCGAAAAACCAAGATAATTCAGATGCTGATGTTGAATGCTTCTCCCAGGCATTCCACCACCACTTCAACCACTGTATAGAAGCAACCATTTCCACTCGAAAGAAGGAAATCAAAATCTCCAAAAGTAAACCATCGTGGTGGACCCCAGCCATAAACAAGCTGTACAACAAGAGAGAAAAAATCATGGCTAAGTACAGTAAATATGACAAAAATACAATTGTAAACCTTAATAAGCAGCTATGGAGTTTAGTCAAAAACAGTAAAGCTTAATCTGAGTTGAATGTAGCCTCCAAAGCTAATTAAAACCAAATGACATTCTTCAGCTATGTTAGGAACCTGAAAGATAATATACAGAAGTGTGCCAAACTGGTAGTAAATGGTACCACATTTTTCCCAACAGACAACATTGCAAACTTACTGCAGAATAAATTCAGTGCAAACTTCAGTCCATCATCCCCTCCAAAGTCTCCTTTACAGAGATACCAAAATCCATACCAACCCTTGTTAACACCAGAGAACAGGTTCTAAATACGCTCTCCAAGGCAAGGAATTCAGCATTGATGAGTCTTAATAACATACCTGAGTGCGTCCTAAATGAATTGCCCAACCCCTAATAAAGCTATTTAACCTCAGCCTTGAAACCGGGTCTGTGCCCATGGACTGCACAAGGGTGGCTAGTCTACTGACCCATTAGACTGACCTGTCTAATCTGTAAAGATATGGAAAGAATTTTCATGGATGTTATATGCAAAGACATAGCAAATCTACAAACACTGGACCTTGGTTAGTTTGGGATCGTCAAGGTGAGGTCATGCCTGCTGAACCTGGTGAACTTATTTGAGAAGGTCACAAAGGCCGTGGACATGGGAAAAGCAGTTCATATGGCTTATATAGATTTGGCCAAGACATCCAACACTATTTTCCACTCAGGCATAGTCATAAAATTACAAAAAATACAAATAAACCCATATGTCATCTGCTGGGTAGCCAAATGGCTTTCACAGAGCACACAAGAAATAAGAAAAGGCAACTCCACCTCCACTAAAAGGCCAACCACAACTGGAGTTCCTCAGAGATTAGTACTGGGATTGCTCCTGTTTGATATTTACTTCTCAGATGTCCATGACAATATAAATGGGCTGTGGTTGTCCAAATCTGTGGATGACTGCAAACTCGGGGGAGCCACAGAATTCCCCAAGACTTAAACATCTTCCAGGAGGGTCTCAAGTAAACAAAGAATTGGTGTAAGAACTGTGGACTCAAACTAAATGAAAAAAAGTGCATAACTGTCTTCTTCAGTAAATCATCCACTTCCATAAAATACAACACTGACAACATAACTCTTAAGGTAGAAACGGAAGTTAGAGATCTGCAGACTTATGTGAATAGTGATCAGGCCTTTGACCATCATGTGTCCACCGCAGTTAGGAAGTCATTTTATATAGAACAACTTATATGTAGAGTATTGCATTCAGGTCCACGGAAGCTATTGCCTCTCTGTACTCGTCACTTATTAGACTGGTTGTCAAGTCCAATGCTCCCTTTGATTTGTACCGGCACAGGAGCATGCTTCAACTTGAACACCCACAGACCTTATCAAAGAATACAGGATGTCCAATACTTATGGGGACCGCCATAGATAACTTTCCTATCCTCAGTCTCAAGTAAACTGCTAAGGGGTGACTTCTGCCTACCCTTTAAGGCCTCCTCAGACCGTGTAGCAATGAACTTGCTTCCATATCTGCAAAAACAATAGTCTCAGAAACACCCACTTAAAGGATTTTAATCATTCCAAAAATCTAAGCATGTCATGCTGGAGAAAGAGATACATCTAACAGAGGCATCTAGTGCTCTGGAACAGGCTTCCAGAACATGTAAAAGTGCTTCCCTGACCCAATTCAAACAGTCTGGTCAAATGGATGGTAAACCACTAATTTATCCCTGGGGTTTCACCTATGTCTCTGTTAGACAGAGGACAGTGATGTGTTACAATACTGTAACTTAACCTACTTACTATCTATAAAAGTGAACAAGTAACACTTGGGAATTCTGCTTGGCTGGGCTTAAAAAGGCCACTGGGTTATTAGCCTAGAATCTTTCTATGTTTCTAGAGAAATCACATTTTCCTGGAATATATGATATAGGTCTGATATCTAGATAAGTTAGGCCAGGTACAGTACCAGCTGAGGAATAAGTGATACTGTGAGGGTGGGAAGACCCACAAGGGAAACAGGAGAACAGTTTATCATTGCTATCAAATGCTACTGTACAAAATGAATACTGCCAGACTTGGTCTGTCTCTACGGCACAGAATGGCATTGCCCAAACTGTGACCCAGTTGACTGGTATTCAGTTAGTGGCCCTGGCACTGGAGGATAAAGGCAAAAAAGGGAAGGAGTGAAGTCGAATGCCCCACTTGTTCAAAGGTTCATAGATTAGTACTAAGCTAACTACCCTTGTGAGCCATTTTAAGCCTAGCCAATTATGCCTTGTGAGACTCAAACCCTGCAACTTGTGTTTGTAAGGTAAAAACCTTAACCATTAAGCCACCTCTCCCAACCCCAATCTCCTGAGTGGGGTGGATGAGAATGGGGTGCACTCCAGGGAGCACAAAGTCATGCAATTTCCCTGGTGGAAATGGGAAACTCTACCCCCAAGTGCTTTGGGGGGGGGGGCACCCACTGTTGTTTACCCAGTGCACATTACTTCTCTGTGCTTCTCCAGTTGAATTCTGGGAAGTAGGGTCTAAAAGTAGAAAATATTCCAACTGCCACTTATGGCTGTCTAAATGGTGGCCCTTGTGATGCCCCACTACAGTGAGGGACGTACAAATTGGGAGGATGACAAGTACACACACAGTAAAATGCAATTTCCCTTAAGAGCACACAGAGATCACAGTCAGTCTGGGTCTGGTTTCTGCCTCTTTCTCCATATCCCCGATAAGACTCCCCACTGGCACAGCTATAGGGTTGAGATCTCTGCTGAGTGGCCAAGCCAAGATCTCCTGCACCCTCTCTGTCCCTGTCCAAGTAGCTGACACACACACACACACACACACACACACACACACACACACACACACACACACACACACACACACACACACACACACAATTTGAGGTTTGATTTATACATACACTTTTTTATTTATTTGCTTACATTTGTTTACTGGGAAAGTCCAACTGGGCACAGGTCCATTTTCAGTGGAGGCCCGGGGAGAAGCTCCACAGTACAACAGAATGCAGTGCATGAGAGAACAAAATATAGAACATACAATTGATTTTAATACATAATAGGTTAGAAGTTAACAGTTTTAGTTAGACAGTCAATGAGGTACACAGTAAAAACATTGAGGTACATAGTCAAACATTTAAAAAAAATAAAGTTTTTTTTTTTTTTTTTTTACCAGTATCTGGGTTTCTGTTTATACTTATCTGAACATGTGATACATAATTAGATTGGTATGGATTAACCTGCAGTGTAACATGAGCATAGTCAGTTAGTTAAGTAGTGGGTTTTAAGGAGTTTTTTCAAATGACTGAAGGAGGTGGTAGAAGTTACATGGATTGGTAGTGTGTTCCAAGTTTTGGCAATGGTGCTGGCAAAGAGTGATTTACCAGCATTGTTTTTATGTTGGATGACAGTTATTAGGTTCTGGCTGTTAGATCGTAGGGTTCTAGTGGGAATGTGGGGCTGTATTAAATGCTGAAGTGCTGGGGTTAACTCAGGGAGGTAGTAGAGCTTGTGAGCTACAGAGAGTTGATTGAGCATGAGTATATGAGGCAACTCAAGCCAGTTAAGCTGTTTTAGGGATAGACAGTGGTGGGACCTGTAAGAAGCATCAGAAGAAAACTTGGCAATCTTATTATAGCAAGATTCCATTTTATTTAGTTTGGTTTGGCGTAGATTAATTAAGATGGGAGAGGCGTAGAGGAGGGTTGATTGGAGATGAGTCCTAGCGATGGTAACTTTGGCATGTTTAGTCATAAACTGTTTGTTCCTGTACAGGAGGCCTAGCTTTTTATTAACTTTCTTGATGGTTTGCGCTATGTGGATGTCGAATTTCAGGTTATTGTCTATCTCTACGCCGAGCAGTTTAGTGTGTGTGGTTGGACTGATTTGAATGTTTTCCTTGGAGTTGATGATGAAGTTGTTGCTCAGGGGAGGAGATCTACCTGGGCCAAAGAGAATTAGTTTGTTTCTTTTGGGGGGTTAAGAAGAAATTTGATGTTAGTAAACCAGGTTTTGGCTAGGGTGAAGATGTTTAGGGTTAGGGTTTGTAGTTCACTTAGGGTGGGGGCGGCACATATAAGGGTGGTGTCATCAGCATATTGTACTACTGAGGCAGTTGGTAAGGATGAAGATATCTTGTTAGTAAATAGAGAAAACAACAGAGGGCCGAGGATAGACCCTTGAGGGTCTTCTATACTTAGTCTATAATTAGTCTTACCATAGGACAGGTTTCTGTTGATCTGACAAATAGCTGTTAAACCATGATACAGAGGAGGGACTTATATTTAGGGTAGATAGAGTTGCAAGAAGCATGCTGTGGTTTATCATGTCAAAGGCTTTTGATAAGTCTAAGAATATGGAAGAAGTGAATAGACCCTTGTTTCTGTAGTGGTTAACTATGTTGGTAAATAATAATGCTGTTGTGGTGCTGTGGGAAGGTCTAAAGCCATGCTGGAATATGGAGAGTAGGTTGTTATTCTGGAGGTATTGCATAAGTTGAGTATGAACTACTCTTTCTAATATTTTGGATAATGGTGGTAATATAGCTATAGGGTGATAGTTGGTAAGTTCTAAGGAGTTACCTCCTTTGTGCAGTGGGATGATATGGGAGGTTTTCCAAGAGGCTGGTACTTTGCATTCTGACAGAGATCTATTAATGAGAATGGAGACTGGATAGGCTATAGCTTCAGCTGATATTTGAAGGAAGTCTGCTGGTAGCTTATCAGCTGCTAGAGTGGTTGGTTTAAGTTTCTTAAGGAGTTTAGAAATTGCCTTGGTGGACACGGGGTGAAGTTGAAAACTGGGGGTATTGTTTTGTGTATTGGGGTGGGTTGTGGTAGTTATTGGTGTGGGGTGGGTAGTACTATAATTTTGGGCACTGGCAAGGGTCTGGACTGTTTCAGTGAAGAATTTATTAAATTGTGTGGGTATGTTTTCATGATTATTTGGTAGCACAGTGGTTGATGTAGTGGACTTTCCTGGGTGCAGTATACAATTTATTGTGTTCCAGAATTTCTGGGGGTTATGAGCATATTTTTCTTGTAGATTTTGATAGTAGTTAGATTTGTCTAGTTTGATATGTTTTTTGGCTTTGTTCCGGAGCTGTAGGTAATTTTGTCTTAAGGTAGTGGTTTTGTTTTTTTGATATTGAGACCAGGTGTTTTCCCTTTCTTTCATTAAAGTTTTAGTGGTTTTTGTTAGCCATGGGGCATCATTAGTTTTTATTCTAATGGTTTGGGAGGGTGCATATTGGTCCAGGATTTTTAGGAAGGTTGTGTTGAAGTATTCAACTGCTTTGTCTAGAGATAATTGCTTTAGGGGAGTCCAGTTGCAGTTTTTTAGTGCATTGATGAAGTCAGTAGGTATGAAGATCTTTTTGTTACAAACTACTCTGAGGATAGGTTGGCTGATGGTTTGGGATTTGTTCCTAATTAGGTAGGTAGGATGATGGTCACTTAGGGTATCTGGAAGACAGCCAGATTGCTGTGTAAGATTGGGGTCAGATACCAGGATCCAGTCTAAGATGGACTGGTGATTGAATGTTTTGTCAATTCTAGTGGGGGTGGTTATAGTTTGGGTAAACCTGCAGAGGTTTATAAAGGCAGTGGGATTATGGCTGGAGCAGTTGAGCCAGTGAATATTAAAGTCTCCTAATAGTATGGTTTCATGTGGAATGGAGTTGGACATCCAATTAAGCAGGTTTTCCATTAGAGTGATATTATTGCCTGGTGGGATGTAGCCACCTGCAATAACTATGTGTTTACTGGAGTTTATTTTTAATCTGGCAAGGATTAGTTCCACATCTTTGACATCTTAGGTGTTGTAATCTAGTTGTTCTATGGTGAGGTGGTTTTGGAATATTATTGCAACACCACCTCCCTTTTTCTCTACTCTGTCTTTGTGGATAATATTGTAGCCAGGGATGGTAATCTCATTCTCATGATGTTTTGGTTTCAGCCATGTTTCAGTTAACGCAACAATATCCGGTTTGATTAGTGCCAATAGGGCATGTAGGTTCTGGATTTTCTTAAGTATGCTTCTAGCATTAAAGTTTAGGAAGCAGAGAGCAGAGAATGGTCTGTGGCACAGGGGATTTAGCTGATTTGAGTTCAGGTTGACTAGTGTTTTGGGCCCTGGATTGGGGTGGACATCTCCACTGAAAGTGAGTTTTTGGAGTAGGTGTAGATAGAGTTTGGTAAATTTGTGAATTATTTTAGTTTGTTTTTATGAAGAGAGATGGTTAGTTTTTATGGTTGGTTTGTTGCATGAGTAAGGGAAAATAAAAAAAATAAAATAAATAAATAAACCCCTCCCCCCGAAAGAGAAACGTGGCTTGAGAGGGTGAGCCTATCTGGGAATACACTACACCATACCCTGTCTTGAGACTCCAGCTGCCTTAGCATTGCTGACCCCAATACAGTGCTGCACTGTCCTATGATATGCCTGCATCCCTAGGTTCCACCATAGTAATTTGGGATTTGGCTGGTTGGCTGCCTGTAGCCATAGATTCCCTCAGACTCCTCCTCCCTTGTACTGCAAATACTTAGCACTTAGGCCTCTGTCATGGTAAGGTTTCATCATGTTAACATGGTACAGTCTGTGCACCTGCCTCCTGCCTAGAAGTTCTACCATGCAGTTAATATCACTGACCTTCCTTACCACTTTGAAGGGTCCCTCCCAAGCCACCTGCAGCTTATTGTGCCTGACAGGAATGAGAACCATTACCTGCTGCCCTACAGCATACTCACTAGCTCGAGCACTCCTGTCATAGTAGACCTTTCTTCTGCTGTTGAGCTTCTGCCACATTCTCCTGGGTCAAGCCCATGAGGTCCCTGAGCATTCTTCTGAGGTTTAGGACATATGCCACAGCAGACGCCATGTGGGATTAACACTCACCCTTCCACTCATCTCATCTCAAATCAAATCTAGAGGTCCCCTCACCCTATGCTCATACAGCAACTCAAAGGGTGAAAAACCTGTGGATTCCTAGGGCACTATCTGTAAACAAACACCAGATGGGGCAAATATTTGCCCAACTCCTTCTGGACATGGTCTGCAAATGCCCGTAGTATGGCCTTTACTGTAGAATTTAACCTCTCCACCAGACCATTAGTCTGGAGATGGTAGGGGGTGGTCTTTAGGTGTTTCTCCCCAGAGTGCTTCCACAGACAAGCCAGCAGGTCTGACATGAAATTGGCACCTCTATCAGTCAGTATTCCTTTTGGGAAACCTACCCTGTTGAAAATCTCTAACAAACCATTTGCCACCTTTTCTGCCTCAATGGAAGACAGTGCCACTGCCTCAGGGTATCTGGTAGCATACTCTACTACCACTAGCATATACTTTTTCCCTGTGGAAATTGGGGTACTCAGAGGCCCCAAAATATTCATAGCTACCTTCTAAAATGGCTCCTCAATCACAGGCAAAGGTATCAAAGGAGTTTTCACCCTGTTTCCTGCCTTGCCTAACTTTTGGCACTGCTCACAGGTCCTACAGTACCCTGTTACATCTCTGGAAATCCCAGGCCAATAAAAGTTTCGCATAACATGTCTCTTGGTACACTTTATGCCCATATGACGTGCTATGGCTAGAAGTGCCAGATGGTAGGCTCTGGGCACTACCAACTGCTGTATTCTCTCACCCTCTAGCCCTCCCTCAGGGGTCCACACTCTCTACTGTAACCCTTTGTCCCAGTATACAGATTCCCCCTTCCCATGAGAATCAGGTGCCTCACTAGCTACCTCCCTCAGGTCCTGTAATATAGGGTCTAAGAGCTGAGCCTGTCTCTCTCTTTGTAACCCTTCCCAGCTCTCCTTCCACAGAAAGTCTGGTATTTTCTGACAGCGGTGCCTCACTGTTAGCCTGGGTACTACTACTCACCTCTGCCCTTACAGTCACTCTGTCCAAGGGAACATCAGTACGCACCAGTAGCTGTGGCTCACCTTCAGCCTCACTGCCACAGGGTAGCTCCCTCTCTGAAGAAACCACCACACCAGTCTTGGCATCACGTCTGTGGTCTGTTTCTGTCCCCCCCAGGCTACCAAACCCACATGCTTGTCTCCAAGCCTGACTGTCACTGTATGCACACAAGGTACTGTATTATCAAAATCATTCCCTATCAGGACATCTACAGGTATATCCTCAAAGCATACCTACTTGTTGGCTTCCTTTTCTACCCTACCAGTCAAGGTGAACCCTAGCCAAAGGCATTTGGAATAAGGTCCCTCCTAAAGCTCTGACTGGAGTAGACTGCCCAGGCAAATAGTGCTCCTCTTTAACCATTGCAGGCTTCACAATGATTAGGTCAGAGGCTGTCTCTCTCTCTCTCTTAGCAGGGGCCTGTTTCCCATTTATTAAGATAGAATATAACCTCTTGTGGTAGTTTGGAACCCTTGTTGTCTCTAGACAAATCACTGCATTCTGTCATTCCCACTTACTGATTCTCGCACCTTTTGTTCCCCATCTTGCCTCCATGGAATCTATATGCTACATGGCCCCATTGGTTGCATTTAAAACATTTAACCCTTGGTTGTGGAAGTGCACCTGGACTACTGGATTCCCCTGCTACTAGCGGACTCTGTTGGGGTGGTCTAGGCTGCCCACTATGGATTTCCTTAGACACATGAGCGGCACTGGGTATCTCTTTCCTGTACAGTGATGCCCTGCCTGTTAGGTATAGGTGTCCCTTTTTCCCCAACTCATCTGCGTTATTGCATTGCCTACCAGATTCTCATGTCCTCAGGCAAAGTGCTAAGGGCTTGCTCCCTCACCAAAAGGTCTACCAGCCCTTCAAAAGTGGTGAACTGACACTCACTTACCCACCTATGAAAATAAGTGCTTAACTCAGCAATATATTCACACACACTTTCATGCTCACGAAACTTTTTCCTATAAGCTTCAGGTGTGAACTTAAAACACAATGTTTTAACAATATTATAATTTAAGCAATCAGTATCAAACAATTTAGAAATAGCAGTTACAGCTTTACCATGGAGTAAGGGGGTCAGGAACCATACCCAGAGCCCTAGGTCAATATTATAATGTTTACATACCCTTTCAAACATATGAGTAAAGCTGTCAAAATTATCACCCTCTGTAAATTGTGGAAGAAATTTACAGACCTTTGTTGCTTCTGGGGTTTGGTTATTCCCTTCCCCATTACCTTCATGACCCTGACGAAGAGTCAGCATCTCCTTCTCATGTTGTCTCTGCCTTTCATTCTCCTCATCTTCCATTTGTCTCAGCTTCTCATTCTCTTCAGCCTCCAGACATTGCAGTTTCTCATTTTCCTCAGCCTCCAGACATCTCAGTCTCACTGCTTCTTCTATTTCCAAACATTTGGCCTCCAGTTCAAGTATCTTTAACTCCAGATGGAATTTTTAACTCATCGGTGGAAAGGTTGAACTGTCCATTTTCTGAGAGTTGTACATCTCCAAGGCCAGTCTGGTTGTCCTCCTGATTGCTGATCTGTGATGCAGCTGTGACTATGGCTGCAATCAACTCTGCTTTAGTTAGGCTGGCATGCACCAGTCCTTCGTGTTGGCACATCTCAGTCAAGTGGCTCCTTGTCAGCTTGTCATACTCCTCTGCTCACCTCCTTGCCTGCTCTCCCTGACTAACTAAGCTAACAAAAAATAAATAAAACAACTGTGATATGAAACTCTGAATGTTCACTGTGTGGTTGATTGACAGTACAAACACCTTCCTTAGTGACCACTGTTTACAGGCTACAGGAATTCAGTATCCACACCACTGAATCCTAATATGTGGATATCCCACCACTGCCAACCAGTTAATATGTGACACCCTACCACTGACCCAGTAATCAAGGAGCCTCAATCCTCACCCACTGGCAGCAGTGGGGGATGTACACACTAGGAGGATGACAGGTACACACACAGTAAAGCACAATTTCCCTTAAGTGCACACAGAGACCACTGTCAGTCTAGGGCTGGTTTCTCCCTCTTTCGCCAGATCCCCAATAAGACTCCCCACTGGCACAGCTATAGGGTTGAGAGCTCAGCTGCATGGCCAGGCAAAGACCTCCAGCACCCTCTCTGTCCAACCAGTGCTTCGCGCCCCTGCCCAAGTAGCTAACACACACACACACACACACACACACACACACACACACACACACACCTGGGAAAGTCTGGCACAGGTTTATTAGCTATACCCCCTTTTGCCCAGACTATAAGGTAGTTTGGAATGCCACCAGCCACTCCTTATCAGATACTTTAAGGCCCTTAACAAAGGCTGTCCAGTTTTACAGTGTAATGTTACTATTAATCCAAATGGAGTGGCCTGCACAGTGTCACCCAATAGATATGCAAATATGCTAAGAGCTTAAATATTTCTACACATACCAGCCTCAATGAAATGTTTAAATATTATTTAATAATAAATAATACAAGAACAAGAAAAAACCCAGTAAATAAACATAGTTACATCAGTGTTCAAAATCATAGGAAATACTTAAAACAACACTGCAGGATAGTCTCAAATAAATAAAGAAAAACATCTAAAATAATCTTTACTATATTCCTAACTATACCTAAAAATTACTATACCCTACAAACTTACTATAACAGTAAGGCAAGTGTGGTGAATGGATCTTCTAACTGATGTTGTTGCCAGGTCAAAGACAAATACAGTATGCTCTACCTCTCTCAGAGTTTTCTTAAATTAATATCTCAAATATTGCTGCTGGGACACTTGCAGCATGACATCACTTCTTGTCATCTGACTATCCCAGGTGAACCCCCCCCCCCCACTGCAGCTGGTAGAATTTAGCGTCTCTCTGTGAAAATACATAAACAAGAACTTCTCTTACATCTAAGGCAAATGATGGAAGTAGTAAAATAATTTACATTCCTCCATATCTAAAGACATGTACAAAAACTTCTAGTTCTAGACATTATGTCTCCTGTTGCACTGAAACTGAAAGATAACATCTCTTTTATGGCACAGTTATAAAACAATTTAATTTCAACTATTTTTCTGAAGTTTTGCAAGTTAACCTTCTATCTGCCATTTCCAACTGTTAAAACATATACATTTAGGTACACTGTGGATACATCTTTAAGGTTTGTGGTACAAACCCTTTTCACGCACACTTCTGTACCAGCAGTTTGATCTATACATAACATACATTTCTAATACAGTTGTAACACAAGCATATGAATCATGATGACATTCACACCTGACATAATCATTACTAAAATTTCAGACAGCTGTGCTGGCAGTATCTCTCTCTGTCACACTTCTATATAAATCATATTAATATTTGCAAATTATATATAATTATTTATAAAATTCCAGATGGCTAGGCGGACAATTCTTCCTTTTGTGACAGTCCTTTTCAGCTGATCTTTTCCCTAGTGGTGGGGAACAAATGGGAAGATTGGTCAGTAGGGGGTTGATGATCAATGGACAGCAGGGGCAAAAGAAAATATTGTCTGGCTTGGGCAAGGGTGATACCCTACCCTTCCAAGAAATGTGTCTTTTCTTACAAACAAATGGCTGTGAAAAGGTCCATATTTCCACAGTGGTGATGGTGTTAACCCCTGTCATTCTTCTCTTCTGAATGGGATACAGGTGAGGCACTTTAGTTCCATGGTTTTGCTTCACTCTCCTAAATCAGTATGACTTTAATGTCAAATAAAGTCCACATCACTCACATAGCCCATCTCTTTTCTTAGCTAACTAATAAAGCAGGACAGAGGAGTAGCTAGGCCATTTGGAACCCAGGGCAAGACTCTCAAATGACACACGCACGCGCACACACACATATACACACACACACCTTGACAACAACTTTTCATAGAAACATAAGAAACCAACAGACTCAAAAGCAAGACCAAACAGGAAGTTTTATTGAAAGGTTAATGCATTTACCTACCATGTGATGCATAACCAAACACAACTTAGCTTTAAGAATTTAAAGAAACCTTAAGGTTAGATATTAAAAATAAAGCATAACTGAGTAACATTATACCTTTGCTGCAGGAATTTTTAAAACTCTATTGGATGCAATCATATATTCCAGTGTGTTGTGTACCATTTAACAGTTGCTATTCAAGTTAAAATACAAGACACTGCTCAGGTGAAATGAAACAGAGAGGTGAAAGTTGCATGTAGACTCAAACACAGCAAAACAAAAAAAACAAACATCTGTCTACTGTTAGCATTGTCCATTCTTTCAAGTCAGTCTTGATATGGACCCACTGTACCAGTCCTTTCTTCACTGTTTGTGTGCCATGGTGGTTTATAACAAATACAATCTAAACACACACACACCAACAGCAAATGACTAAGCATTATTTTTCATAAACAGGGTTTTGGGAAGGTACCAAAAATATTAGTCTGTTTTCAGTCTTTTCCGTTACTATTTCATCTGGCAGGTATCATGTGCCATGGAAGTTCCATGGCACATGAAATCTCCTGTCTGATGAAACTGTGAAATTAGAAACAGTTTAATGTATGTTTGCCATGTAACCCTCTTGACTGACAAAATGGCCCCAAAACTATTGAAGACACTTGCTTCTATTTTAACTGATCACCCAAATTACTCCCTGACTGTCCAGGCCACAGGGCAAATGCTTACAAAACGAGTTAAATGCTACCATCCATCTAGCTAAAGGACTTGTCACAATCATTTCTCCAAGTACATAGTAACTTTCGTTACCTGCTGCTCCCTCCCATATACCTGATTAACTCAGTCATCCTAAACTGTGATGGAGCTTTATGCCAACTGACTACACATAATCACCACTTTCTGTCATCTCATATCTCTATTAAGTCCCCTAACCTAGTAGCAACCACTCCAGCACTTCTACTTCTCCTACTTTAACTCTATTCTCCCTTTATATTTCGGTTATGTAACTGAACACATAACTTATTTGTTAGAACGTTTATGTATATAGTTTGTCCGAAGGTCTGTGCTTACTGAAATGTTAATTACAATTGTTACAGAAGACGTATTGTGCTACTACAAATTTGTAAAACAGAGAATGCAAAGGCTGAATATTTTAATGTCTATGTCTCTAGCCAGGGTCTCCATTCTATGTGCATAAAAAAATCTCATGTTCAGTTGTTACTTAATTTTTTTTCACTGCCTTTTCTCACATCAAAAAAAAAAAAAAAAAACACATGTTAAATGAAACCGAACACACCTTATTCGGATATTAGCTTATAACATCAACTTACCAGTTCAGAATTTGACACAATCCACATCCCTTTAAGTGTACAGTCCAAATGCCAACAGCAACATAATTTATATTATAATAGCTTGCCTACTGTGCTACATACAAAAAAATAGCAAAAAGCAATGCATATTATATGTGAATGTGAGCAATGAAGGCAGGCACTTAGAGGTATGCATTGCTCAGAGTGAGCAATCCCATATTGATGCTGTTGTGTTGTGATTCATCATGACCCCACAGGCAATTTACTTAGGCAAGTACATGAATGCTGACTTACTGTAAGAATGTATACTGCCATGGTGGCCTTGTTAAGGAAAAGCAAGGAAGTCATACTGCAGGGAGGATTACAGAGTCATATACACAAAATTTATAACCTATGCAGAAATCAAAAGTATGCAAGCCTGTATGGAGTGATAATCTATATGATGCAGCTCAGGCAGGCACAGTCTAAACCAGTTTAATTTCTCCAAGTCTTTTGGGTTTCTAATACTATAACCCTATAAGATACTAAACCTCATATGGACTAGTTAATATTAGTAAAGACAGCAACCCTACAATTGTGCCCAGCCAAAATTGTACTCTCTTGCAATACCTTTGTCTTCACATAACTGCAATAGCCACATAAATCCCCAGTGCCTACTTCTTATATCACAAGATGAGCAGTTGGCCTGTCTGCCACTATTGTAAAATACAAAATACTGCCTACATATCTTTTTTAATCATATTTTAAAACATATATACAGAAAAACAAAACTTCAAATTTCCACCAACAACAGGCTGACCTAATACACCAAACATGCCCCTCATCCATGCTTACAACTGGAAACTGCAGAACAGTCATCTTTTCCTGCTCAGCATATCTGTACTCTTTGACATTGAACTGTAAATTCATGTGATAAATACATTTCAGAGGCGAAGTGTAAAGGCATACCATCAAAAATTTAAGAGTACCAGCCAAAGCATAAGATGCCAAATGCATTCCCACAAAATGACTTATTTAATCCAAGAAATTATCAGAAGCCTTCTTTGTCTGTGCACCTACCATTCAGACTCTACAAATAGCAAATTAAAGACAAAAAGAGTAAGTCTGTCAGACCATACTTAGGAATACATAATACTATACAGATGTGACATAATAGTATTATTCTTAAAAGTCACATGAAATTGCTATAGCACAATGCAACATGGAGCAGGGGACATACAGTACACCATACTATATAATGTAATGCAACTCAGCACAGCATAGCAGAACTCTGATGAGTACTCCATAATGACATGATGAGCCTTATGCTTGCTAACAAAATGTCATTCAGCAATATCTTGTGGCCTTAGCTTCTGTGCCCCTCCTTTCTCTCAAGCCTGCTTCATACACAGCACACATTTACACGAAATATGTATAAAATATATAAATAATATGTATGCATTTAAATATACGTACAGACACACATACATACACATCACAACTTTTTCATACAGTTTTGAAACAGAATGCTACAAATTATCATCTGTCCCTCCAACATGCA
Source organism: Protopterus annectens (assembly GCF_019279795.1). NCBI lineage: Eukaryota > Metazoa > Chordata > Ceratodontiformes > Protopteridae > Protopterus > Protopterus annectens. The sequence goes on from NC_056739.1 coordinate 1,389,176,100, forward strand.
GCTGGAATGGATGGAACAACAACCTTATATTCTACAATCTATAGCATTTATGGTATGACTGTCACTGTCAGTCTTGTCATACAAATTGCAGTAAAAAAAGTCTCTATGCCAGTCTGCCTCTTGGGGTTAGATTGTCAGTGATTGCACTGCAATTTACTCAAGTTTAACTCCCTGTACACAACACAGTCTTCTTCTTCTTTCGGATTTTCCCGGTCAGGGGTTGCCACAGTGAATCATCTGTTCCCTCATGATTGGCAGTGGAATTTTACAGTGTTTAGTTGCCAGCCCGGCACCCAACCTTCCACAGAAGGTGCACACACTCACACCTAGGGCAAATTTAGAGTGTCTAATCCACCTACTGCATGCCTTTGGGATGTGGTAGGAAACCGAAGCACCCGGAGGAAACCCACGCGAGCACAGGGAGGACATGCAGACTCCACACAGAAGGCACCCCAGCCGAAAATCGAACCAGAGAACCTCTTGCATCTGTACATAACATAGTAAGACTTGTAAAGTACTGCAGCAAGGAAACAACAAAACAAAATTAATGCAGACATTTTTTTAGGATCTCAAGAAAGACCACCTAACCTACATGGCTTATGTTAATCAAACCTACCAATCAAATTTCATCAAAGAATGGGCTAGCCAGGTATCATGTGTAAATAACTCTCAGCTATTCTCAATTCAAACATAATCTTTGCTCCAAAAATTTGATCACAAATTGGATAACAAAACACTGCCCTTTCATTGCTAAACCAATATAATAATTCAAGAGCATCACAATCAACTACATTTTGAGATTTTGCAAACTGCTGCACTCAAAACCCAAAGCAATGACTACAATTTTAAATATTTAAATAGCCCTCTTTTCTCTATTGTGTTGCAACACAGGCAGACAATACAGTTCACAATGTCTTCTATAAGCACTTCAACTACCAAAATTAAAAAAATCCTTTTTTGTCAGTCAAAAAAAATCCCATACTCATTGCATGTATTTTTAAAACATCTAATCAGCTAGACATAGACTCAGAATAACAGCCATTCCAGAAACATCTACTTACTTTATTATATGAGCTTTAAGTGAGTACTTATAAGCCACATTCTGTATTTTTCTATTTATTCTCACAGATGACCACAAATTTGTACTAACTCATGGGATCAAGGCATAAGATAAAACTAGTCAGACATTCTCAAGAACACACTGACAGTGTAAATGCTGAACTGAAGTGTGCTGATAATGTTATGCATTCCATCTGTGCAGCCAATTACATGTCTGTGAAGCAGTACCCAAGCAAGATGACGTAAGCAGGAGTCTAAGGCACAGTGGAGTGCCTCAGATGTCCATTTAGGATGTATGTATTACCTTTTCTAGTCTTGTCCTTAAAGAGAAATAAAACATATATATAAATTTGTGTAAAAATATTTTTATTTCTTTAATGCAAACAGCACCCTGGACAAGATGGCAACCTTTTGCCCCACCCTTTCTACATTACTGAAACAGAAATCCTAATAAACATGCAGTCTTAGTCCTTTAAGTTCCACACAAACAGTCTTACATGTCATCTACTTTTCTAAATGCCGTCGCTATTTCTTACTCACACCATTGAGAAGAACATGGGATGGGCTTTAGCAGGCATAAGCAGTCTATGCAGATGTGTACACTTTTTTCATAAAAAGAGCACCAGAACCTTGTTCTTAGAGTGTGTGTGAGTCATGTGAGCAGTATGTGTGTACCACTGTGAAGCCTTGTCCCTCAGAATGCAAACCTCTTAACTGTCACTGATTTATTTCTCATATTTTTGTCCTGTCCCTTATAAAACTTTTGATTTTCCAGTAAATCACTGAGGATTACAGACAAGTCAATAATTACAGACAATAGAGTTTCATACCTCTTATTTTTCAGAAAAGGAGTACTGATGCAAAATTTGCTGTTAACTTTGTGAATATGAATAACATTTAATATTGTCTTTGACTTTGTCCCCTCATTATTTTTTCCTATATCTACAATTCTTGAGTAAAGCAGATTAGAACTATGCATGCAAAAATAGTTATCAACTGTCCTTGATTTTGCAGAATTTCTCTGATTTTTCCCTCCATTTCCTTTTCTGCCCTATCCCTGACTTTTTGGCAAATAACTGAGGATTATAGAAAAGTCAATAAATGTCAGGCATGAGAGTTTCATATTTTTTACTGTTCAGAAAATGCATGCGGATGGAAAACCTGTTTGTTTTATTATCTTTTCTACGTGAATTAGAGTAGACTACAGGGGAAATAAAAATAGTTCTTTTTAATTGGATAAGGGACCTTTACTTATTAAATTGCTATATAGAAGAATTTCCTGACTACTTTTGCTACACGGTGGTCAAAATATAGAGAGTTGTCTACAAGGATGTTGAGATCTCTGATGACCATATCATTCTGTAGAGGGATGCTGTCTATAAGATAAGTTGCAGTCATGTTTTGTTTGCCAAAGGTGACGATGCTACACTTCTTTTCATTTAACTTAATACAATTTCCTAATACATGTATGGTTTAGCCTTTGCTGGTATCAGCTGCTGAGTAAATGACAATACCCAGCTTGTGGTCTCTGATAAACTTAGTAAGAGACATGTCTTCAAACCACTAACCCAAGCATAAGTAGATAATATGCAGAAGGGATTCCAGTACTCAGCCTTGAGGAATGCTTCTAACCATCTTTTTTTTTTTTTTTCTGCTGTGGCATCTGTGACTTTAATGACATAGCTTCTAACCATCAACCAGTTTGCTGCCTGTCTTACTGCATAAGGATCTATATTTAGGCAACTAACCTTATATGGAATACCGGCATGGGGAATAGTGTGAAAGGCTAGATTCAAATATGCTGAATGAATCAAATGGTTGCTATCTACACCTACATTGACTTAATCAAACAAGTTTACTGAATTAAGTAGATGTGATCTCCTCTTGACAAAACCATATTGTTGTGGGTCTACAGCATTAATATATTTTAAATCACATTTTATGAAATTAGATATAAATCAATACATTGTGTGGCTTTGCAAATTACATTTATTAGGTTGACGAGTTGATACTTTCTGAGTTCTGAGGTGGGGTTCCTTTATGGACAGGCACAATGTTAGCTATTTTCCATAACTAAGGGACATACCCAGTGGCATGCTAAAGTGGAAGATTTTTAGGAGGGATTCAGAAAGGGCATATCAGTTTGTTAAGCAGGTACGTTATTGATGCCCATACAGGTAGGATTTTAAGACATAATGATCTTGGAGGAGAAGGGACTCAGGAATTTGTGGAAAGTACAGTTGTGTAAGTTGCACTTACCATAACAGAAGATGTTCGAATTCCTCACTGCTGCAGAAGCCTTTTGGCTATATAGGCTGTATCCTGTCTTGGAATGGTCCTAGCAAAGCCAGTCCTGGACCTGGAAAAGGAATCCATTTTGTACTGATTTCTAAAAGTATGTACTGAGGACCAAATTGCTGTGTCTAGAATGTTTCTAGAGTCTACCCCTTTCAAATATGCCATCTTACATACCAAGGTTCTAGTAGAATGGGCCTGGAACTGATTTACCATGGTGGGTATAACAAAAGACAACAGCCATGGCCAACCACATAGAAATAGTCTGTTCTGACATGGATCACCCCTTCTTTACCCCATCATAAGAAATACATAGCTGATCAGCTTTTCTAAAGGACTTACGTCTGTCAAGATAGCACCTCAGCTGTCTATGTATGTCCAGAGCATGAATAATCCTTTCTCCCTGGTTCAGAAAATGCATGCTAACTCAAATCCTGCTATTCTAGTAACTTTCTAAGTTTACAAGAACAATATTTAAAATCTGTAATGATTTTTGGTCCTTTGTCCACCCATTCATGTTAGGCTCTGTCCAGATTTCTTGGTACTAAGCTGTTGAGAGGTATGAATATAAGATTTCCTAGTAGCAGGCTTTGTTCTTCCCTTTCGTACCTGCTGCACTTCCTCATGAAAGATGTGCCTAAAAGGAATCAACATTGAGTCATCCAGGCAGTTAATTGAACTTGTTTGAGACTGATGTGTATCAAGCTACCTGTCTTACGTGAGTAGTTCCAGTCTGTGAGAAAGCTTGTGGTAACTGCCCTTGGTCAGTTTTGTAAAAAAGGGAGAACTTTTGCTTCCTGAGCCAAAAGATAGTCACCACAATAAAGTCTGGAGTCCTTATGAATCTTCAAAACTACTCTTGGTATCAGTAAAAAGGTTGGGAATGAATAAAGGAAAATCACCACAGTGATTTTTGGAGAGTCATTCTGAATCTTCAGAATTACTCTGGGTATCAGAGGAAAGGGTGGGAATGAATAAAGGAACATTCCTGACCACGGGAATGCAAATGTATCTGTTTTTTCAGACTAACCTATAAGGAGTCCTGCGGCAGAATTAGTTCAGTTGTGTATTTTGAAAAGAGGCAAACAGATTGATTTCAGGTGTTCCTCACAACTGGATCACCTTTCCGGAAGTCTTTCTCATTCAATTTTCATTTGTGAAGGTCTGTCCTTGTCTAGATCAGTTTGTCTGCTACTATATTTTGCTCTGACAGAATGTAAGATGCTTGGAGGGTTAAGGAGTGCTGTAGAGTTACCTTCCAAGCCATCATAACCAGCCTGCACAGAGGAAACAACCTAGCGCCACCCCACCTCCCCATTTATACCATAGATGATGAAGACATTTTAAGGCATGGATCACAGCAAAAATCTCTCTGACATTAATGCTCTCTGGTCTGTCTGAGGAGTTCCATAGACTTTGCACCTTTAGAAACCCCTCCCCAAGCAAAATCCAAGGTGTCTATATTTACAGATAGACTGGGGATCTGAGAAGAAAAACTGAGGCCTGGATTTAGGACCATCTGTTGCATCCACAAATGCAATTCTATTTTTACAAGGCCTAAAACTGAAATTCCAGACGATGATGATGTTGAGTTCACGTTTTTTTTTTTTTTTTTTTTTAAACAAAACACTGACTTTTTCTCATATGCAACCTAGTGAGAGGAATCACAGAGACCATGAATCCTAGAATCCAGAGATATTCTCTTTCAGAAGTCTGAGAATGACTGGAGAAGGTAAGGAAATTTTCCAGATACAAACCAAACTTCTCCTGTGTAAGAAAAGTCTTTTGCTGAAAAGTGTCTATAAGGCATTCCAGAAATATAATCTTATGCAACAGAATCAAGACTTTGGTATATTTATCTGGAATCCCAGATTGCTAAGAAGAGATAAAACCCATGTTAAGGATTCCTGACATTTACAAAAAGATGCTGCAAAGACAAGCACACTGTCTAAATAAGGAAACATGAATGGCATTCAGTCTGTAATGAGTTATGAATGACGAAGCTGCACACTTTGTAAACAAAAAAAGTTACAGATAACCCAAAGGGTAATATGGAGAATTGATAATGTGACCCTAACACAGAGAATCTGATAAATTTCTTGAACCGTTTGGCTATAGGAATGTAATGCTAGGCATCATTTGTAGGTTCATGGAAAGTACTAGGCTAGCTGCCCTTGTGGGCGATTTTAAGCCTAACCAATTTCCTCAAACAAGAAAATCAAATCCTATCCACTCTGCTAGCCCCTAAAGGTTTCTATGTTGAAACTGAGGATTGAACCAGGAACCTTTAGATCCTCAGTCTAATGCTCTCCCTTACGAATTATTGCGGCATTATGCAATGCTTCCCCTATGTGGAGTTGAACCAACAGCATGCCAACATGCATACATGCCGGCCCATTTCTTTACAGGACGAGCTACAAGCCAGCACAAAAAAAAACTATCTGCAAACTGGATTTGAAACCTACATTCTGTTCTTTCTCCAAACTCACCGCATTTACATCTTGACCCAAAGAGACAGTATTAGATATAATGTTGCCATGACACTCAAGGGAAGTAAGAGGGGGTGCCAATGTTTGAAGGGTCAACATTATGAACTTTGGTACTTTCTCATACAGAATGAAAAAGGAAAGATCGAGAACTGGTCTCAGGAATGCTCTTTGGTACTAGAAAGGGGCCTTTGCCCCTTTGATCTAAAGGCACTGGTTCTATTACTCCAAGGATGAGTAAGTGATGAAGAACTTGAGGAAAAAAATGGTTCTGAGGATGGGGAGGAATTCCCCTGCAAGGAGATATTTGTATTCAATACCAACTGTAACCCCCCCCCCCCAACTTAGTACCCTAGAGTTTGAAACAATCTGTTGTCAAAAGGGAATATATAGAGTCAGTTTCTGGGACAGAGTTTGAGAGATAGGGCCAGGAGAGGGCAAAATGCTGGCATAGTCATTCTGAAATATTAAACTTTCACCTTTTTGGAAAAGATCCCTGTTTGTCATTGTTCCTCTTCTCTCATATCTCTTTGCTCCCTGTCTGCCTAGTGTGGAAAAGAGGATTTAGTTGACTTGTAAAGGGGAACCTGAAAAATCCAAGAAATTCCCTGAAAAGATTTCCAGCTTTCATCAAATTGTTTGAGGACCTGAGTAACAGAAAGGCCAAACAAAAACCTCCTTATCTAATGCAGAATTCAAATTTTCAGATTTTATCAGCAAACTTTTGGCTACATACATCGACATATCTCCTCAAAACTGTAGCAGTAACAGTAGCAGTGGCTCCAGACACAGAATCTGCACAATCACATACACTCTTCAAAGCATGTTTAGATATTTGAGAAAGATTAGAAACAATAGAATTTAGAAAGGAGCTAACCTTACAAGGAAGTGAGGCAGCATATTCCCTCAAACTGTCTGCATGAAACAGTATAAACTTCCACATGTGAGCCTGGCAGTTGAGAATTCTATAAGATTATGTAAAAGAAGAGAAAATTATCTTACCACATCTGTCCAACACGTTGCCTTCTTTGTCCACCAGGGAGGGGTTGGAAAGAAATAATTATCTGCTGCTAGTTAGGAGAGAGATAAATATTGAATTTTGATGTTATCTAAGATAAGAAAACAAAATTTTTTAAGACGGGGCACTTTATAAAGTCTACTTGCCTTTTTGGGAATGAAGTTTGAGAGCCAGGATTATTATAGGCAGTATTACACACACACACTTCAAATTTGGCAACATGGAAGACATAAGTACAGAATGAGGTATAAAAACTTGCACCAGATCAATATATCCTCATTTCAGGAGAAAATCCACGTGTTCTCACAAACATATCCACCTTTTCTCACAAAAATAACTTATTCTTCCTGAAAATAGTCTAAGAGAGAGTAAATTCCTACAAAAGCTCTGGGAAGGAGCAAGTTTTCTCTTAACCAGAGTTATGGGCTTAGGAATCTACTAGAGAAGAAGCCCTGTCTCTGTCACTGTGTTCTTTCTTTGTAAGTAACATCCTGACCAAAGATCAAGTAGGAGATGGCAGTTCAGCTCCATCAATAGGTCTCTTTCCCTGGTTACACTGAAAAGCATCCCCTGGAGTGTCTCCCTGACCCAAAGAAGACAACAAACACTGTTACAGCTGAAAAGGACTTGGCTAACCCCAGGTCCAAGCTGGCTGAAAGGACTACACCAGAGGAACCTGGAGAAGAAAATGAGTGGTCTGAGGAACAACAAATGGCCACTACAGGTTCACTTACCAACGGTGGCAGCAAGGGTTATTTATTGAGTTGTTTCTTCTTGTTAGGTAAATTGGGAGAAGAGCCAGCAGAACCAGAGTAAGTATCCATGCTGCAGCTGAAGAAGAAGACTGAAAGCCAGTAAGCAGTCCTGGAATGAGTCAGTAGGAACGTAAGATGTCGCACAAGTAATCACAAGCAGCATAAACACAAACCTTACACTTACTCGCACAGTCCCTTTTTCCTGAAAAATAACAATGTCTAATTTCAATTTTTTTCTTTGCAGTAAGTGAAGACCGACTAGGAGATGGCACATTAGCCCCATCACGAGGTGTAAAATCTTAATGCTGTTACTTAAAATCTCTGTCAGAAACTCAGAGCTTGTCTGCAATGCCGACTGACAGAAAAAAATAAGAGGCAAGTTGTCACAAAGTATACACAACCTCTAAAATACACAAAACATTTTCTGCCCATTTAAATCCTGATAAACAGGATAAAAATATTGCATAAACATTACAAAACAGCCCCCAAATAAAAATAAATAAATAAATAAATAAATAAACAAATAAATCCTACACTTAAAATAGTGGTCTCTGACAAGAAACTTCTAATATTGTGAAAAAATACCTGGTTTCTTAAAGGGGAAACTACCACTTTTAGCCTCCAAATAAAATAAATATATTTTTTAAAACAAATTCTGTGTGGAAGTATTCCCCAGTGAGGACATGTCTACCAGAAATAAAGCTTCAGGCCAATTGCTTTACCTGTGGAACCTTACAGTTGCTTTTTTTGAAGCTGCAAGAGTACTGAAGATTTCTTCACTCTGACTGCTGATTTCTCTCCTCCAGGCTGTCCAATCAGAAGTAAGAGTAAGAGTAACGGTATGGGAGGGAGCAGAGCTTTGTGAAGCTGGCTAGTTGTTGCATCCTAGGAAGGGTTACTGCAGCAGTGAGAATGACAAACATCCTTAACAACTGTTTCAAGCAGAACTCCCAACTAGGTCATCTTCTGGCAACAACCCAATTGGAGCCCTCCATCACTGCTGCAGAGATAAGGACCAAAGAATATCACCTGGGGAAAGAGCTATTCTGTTTATACAAAATAGCTATTTGCCTGAAATACCTTTCAGAAGCTGTAGCAAAGAAATATACCAGCTTTATGCTATAATTATTAACACACACTCACAAACACACACACACACATATATATTGCATCCAAATCATTTAAATACATGCAATCCCAATCATGCTAGCTTAAATGACTACGGGATACTGCTGTCATGTCCCGTTGTCCAGAAAAAGTGACTGCATCACTGAACTGCAATGACCATTTGGCACATCTTCTATAGTGCCAAATGTGCCCCTAACATACTGAATCCAGGGTAGTCTCACTAACTGGCATATCTTCTACAGTGCTGATTATCTCCCCAACAGAATGCACATGGGGGAGTCTCCCCCATCAGTTCAATTACATTATTATAGACAGTGTAAAATAGATGATAAAAGTACTTCAGGCTTAATTTTAGAGCTAAAAGAATTAGAATGGCAAGTAAGGCTACAAGCAGATAGCTGGCCTGGTATAAACGAGCGTAGCTCAATAGCCCCAGTCCTTAAAATGAAAGCATTAAGAAGAGAGAAAATAAGATAAAACATGACTAAGGAAATAAAACATAGAAATATGTAGAATATAATAAAGTTTATAATGGACTTTGAGCTATAATTTAGGTTGGGAAGAGAGACCATTATGTATTAGGGCTGTATTGCTTTAAATTCAATGAATTAGTTGATTGACAAAGCAGATGATGTCATCTAATGAGATTGTACTTAAACGAAGATCCACATATGCACAGTGTCTGATGAAGTTTAACATTTATTTAAATGAAAGCGCTAACCATTTTACTTTTGGATATTATTTTATTTGTGGATTAAAAATATTACATGGTGATTTTAATCAATGGTTGCTGTGACTTTCTTGACTTGGGATACCTGAAACATTGCTATTCTTGTGGTCATTCAAGGAGTTTGGTTTGTTCATGGTTTTAATAGTTTGTCATACATCTCCCAATTAGTGACTAAGCACGGAAGGCTTTCTCATCTTGCCCCACTATTTTAAATGAATGATAAGGTGTGCCACCCCAACTCCCTTTGAAAGGCTTGCAACACTCAAAAGGACAACTCCCAATTAGCGACTATGCACAGAAGGCTTTCTCATCTTGCCCCACTATTTTAAATGAATGATAAGGTTAATATCAACATAATTACTCTTCTTGTATACTGTGAACCTAAGTAACTGGGTCCAAAAGCACTGGCAACAGTCCCCTGAGCTCCCATATAACCATTACACGCCTCTAAAATTGGGCTTACAAACAGTCACTAGTGAAATATCTTCCTGTGAATTACATTTCATTCTACTTCCACCTAACTGGTATTTTAACAGAACTTTTTATCAGCAAATAGAAACAGTGTGCTTTTTACAGTACATTTTTACCATCAGCAAACAGAAATAGTGTGTTCTTTACATATTGTAAATACCTACCTTGAACACGTTAACTTTAGGAATCTTGTTCTCTGGTTTAGCCCAGTCCAGCCCTACTCCTCCCACTTCACCCACTGAACAGAGATTACATATTCCCCTACTAAACCCGCCATTTTTAAACTTCCAGTGCACTAGGGCCCAGTCCGTTGCAGTATGTGCCTACACTGTGTTAAGCTGTTTTAATACCTCTATCTGCATTTATTTGCTAGCTGAATTTTTTACCAGTTAAACAGAGTTGATGACATATCTCTGCTACTAGTGGAAGAACATTTATAAGAGATCTGTACTGGATATATGCATTCTAATTTCTTTGCATAACTGCACAATCATGATCTTACATAGACTACGGTGTGCTATAACTCTAACCATCTGGGTAATGGGATAACTATTGTAACCTCAGTAAAACTCTAGCTAATGCCATATATATCTACTTTGCTCTTATGACTGTTACAAATGAAGAAATGCTGTTTGATGGCTACCTAAACTGGGTTTAGCTGCTATGATTACAGAATGTTTATTTGACAACCTCTTGTTAAAGAAGATTAGTCCTAACCACTATATCCCCTCTTTAGGTGTTCTACCCCAACTCCCTTTGAAAGGCTTGCAATGCTCAAAAGGACATCTCCCAATTAGCGACTAAGCACGGAAGGCTTTCTCATCTTGCCCCACTATTTTAAATGAATGATAAGGTTAATATCAACATAATTACTCTTCTTGTATACCATGAACCTAACTAACTGAGTCCAAAAAGCACTGACAACAGTCCCCTGAGCTCCCATATAACCATTACACGCCTCTAAAATTGGGCTTACAAACAGTCACTAGTGAAATATCTTCCTGTGAATTACATTTCATTCTACTTCCACCTAACTGGTATTTTAATAGAACATTGTATCAGCAAATAGAAACAGTGTGCTTTTTACAGTACATTTTTATCATTAGCAAATAGAAATAGTGTGCTCTTTACATATCGTAAATACCTACCTTGAACACACTAACTTTAGGAATCTTGTTCTCTGGTTTAGCCCTGCTCTGCTGGTCCTCGCTTATTGAGGGTTCGCTCCATGCCCCGCCCTGCCCCCAAATCTCACCCACCCCCAGTGATGCTAAACTTATAGTGCTTTCACCAAACCTCTTCTATTTTAACCAGTCAACAACCTGTGAATTAATAACACTGCCCACTTCCTAGTCTTCTCCTTTATCTTTTACTTAAACGCATTTCCATAAAGTAGTCCTTTCTCAACTATTCTCTGCTTAAACGCAATAGCCCTTTCTCTCTTATTTTCTACTTAAACGTATTACCAGAAAGTATTCCTAGCAGTCGCAATGATTGCACCCAAAATATCCCCACTATTATCTCTACTACTCCTGCTCTTTATTCCCTACCACCTCATCTCCTACGAAAATCTACACTATCTAGAATTCCAATACCCAAAATTCCAAACCTCCACCACTCTAGCATTTAATAAATTCAAACACTTCATAACTACCCTCTCTCCTAATTCCTTACCCCCGCAAACATTACCAACCTATTAGATCCAGTTACATTAGCCCGAAAAGCAGACACCATCAAAAACTTATAAACAAAATCCAGAAACTCATAATCTGCTTGGAAAATAACCTTATGAGGGATGGTGACATCCACCCTAACCCTGGCTCATCCACACCTGTTGACATAAGCTCCCTGGCTAACAATTCAACCAGCATTACTCAGTTAAATAGGCTCCCAAATTCATTACTGGCCTGCCATCTTAATATCAGAAGCCTAAATAACAAGAACCATAACTTCCATGCTCTCCTAGCTGTTCACTCCCCAGACATTCTCTGCCTCATTAAACCTGGTTAAAACCAGCAACTAAAGACAATGAAGTAACACCCCCAGGGTATACCATTCTTAGACTGGACCGGACCTAATGGAAGGGTGGTGGGGTAGCTGTGCTATATAAGTCTACCCTAACAGTAACTAATGACACCCAGCAACCACCCCATGTTAACAACGCAGAAATTCTCATCACCAAATTACAAATAAATAAAATAAATGTAGATATATTGTCTGCATTTACATATCTCCTGGTCAAAGTGTCAATACCCTAGAAAGCATCCTACACTGGTTATCCTGCAACTATCCCCAGGACACCATAGTCTTAGGTGACTTTAACATTGATTGGAACATTTGTTCCTCTGAATCTCCTACTACCCACATAAACCGTCATGGGTTTACACAGACCATTTCCACCTCCACTAGGTTCAGCAAAAACAAAGGCAAAGAAAGTATTCTAGACTGGATACTTATCAATGGCCACCCCCAAATGTACAAGCCAGGGACACTACCTGATGATCTAAGTGATCACTGTCTTACCTATATTATTAGGCTCAAAGCTGACAATCCCCATCAGCCCACCTTTAAAACAATAAGAAACAATAAGAACTTTAACCTTGACAACTTCCAAAAAGAACTTGCGATTAGTCAGTCCTGAAAGAACTTCCACTAGAAGAGGCAGTGGATTACTTTAACACTAAATTCCTCACTATCCTTAATTCACCTACCCGCACCATCCGAGCCAAAACAAAAACTGCACCGTGGCTATCAAAAGATGCAAAATCTAAAAATCACATGCAGAAATAAACCCTGGGCCACCTGGCATGTTACTAAAGCCCCACTAGATCAAGTCAGATATCGACAATTAAGGAATGACACAAACAAATTCATCATTCTAGACAAAAAAACCTATTACTCCCTCATGCAACAGAAACACCAAAACAAACCTCAAATGTTCTGGGCTGGAATAAATAACCTTCTCCATCCAGGCCATACCACCACTCCTACCCCACCAGCTGCCCCTGACAAAACTTCAGTAGAAATTGCAAACACCTTCAACAACTTCTTTACAGAGACTATCCAGTCCCTAGCTACCCATCTCACTCATCTGCTCAAACTCCAGCACTGATACACCCAGATCTGACCTATCCAATATTCAACTCTCCTTTAGCTTTCAATCTGTCCCCACTCCCCTAATCCGAGCCCTAATCAAAAAACTAAAACCTACTACTTTAGCTGCTGACCTCCTCCCTGCAGAATATTTGCAAAATGCAGTGGACGCCGTAGCACTCCTTACCTCTATCTTGATTAATAGATCCATTTTCGAGGGAACCATCCCGTCCCCTAATCCGAGCTCTAATCAAAAAACTAAAACCTACCACTTTAGCTGCTGACCTCCTCCCTGCTGAATATTTGCAAAAAGCTGTGGACACCATAGCACTCCTTTCCTCTATCCTGATTAATAGATCCATTTCCGAAGGAACCATACCGTCAATATGGAATATATCACATGTAATACCTCTCCATAAAGGACGTAGTTCCATAGAACTGTCTAACTTTAGACCTTTAGCCATTCTGACACCACTAGCTAAAATCATAGAAAAATGCATCCATAAACAACTTATGTACTATCTTATTCAAAACAAACTGCTGGCTGACTCTCATCACGGCTTTAGGCCATTTCACAGTACCACCTCGGCTCTCCTATCTTTCTCCAACTTCATTAACCTTAATCGTAATAACAACAAACGGCGATATTGTACTTGAGGGCCTCACCAGATGTGCAGTGGCAAGCCCCGCCCAAAATCCGCCACCGTGCTGTTTCGTAATAGGGAACTAATGAATATGTATTCCCTCGAAGAATCCTAATACACTGTCCGGCTTTTAGTACATGTCTTGTGTTGTCTTCCAGAACAATTGTTTGTTTCTTATTTTAATATAAACAAAGAAATGCGCATTTATTAAATAAAAGATACATTTCAGAAACTTTGTTTTGTTTCTGCATCTGGCTGTCTGCAAAGTATATTTTCTTGTAAATTAAACAGTAAACTACATGGCCACTTTTTAGCTAATGATTTAATCGGGAGATACATTTTTTTGTTTAAAATAAAGTATATAAGCTCACTTCTTATTCTTGTCCTGACCTAGGGTTACCACCAGTTTTCCTTTAGGCTGGGAAGTCCTTTATTTGGGCAGGTGTGTCCTTGTCGGTTAGGGGGATATGAAAATGGCAAGTGTTCTTTTTTTCTAAGTTCCCTTTATTAGTCAACTAAAGCTATTATTTTTGTATTTGAATCGCTTACCAATCAACTAAACTTCTAAAAAGAGTGGGCTTTTATTTTAGCAAGAATGCTATTATTTTTGTATCTGAAACACTTCAAAATGTAACAAGCAACTAAAATTCTTCAAGAGTGTGCTTTTATTTTTAGCAAAAAAAAGTCCATTCATTTGCATTGTTTGAATGCCATGTCAGTCATGGCTCATTACATAGGCAGACCTGGTCATCAATCATTCGTGACATGCCCACTTCTTAGCGAAATGCAAGGTGAGGCCTTCAAGTACAATATCGCCCAACAAACTATCCTCAGCACTCCTCCTTGATCTTTCAAAGGCCTTCAACATGGTCAATCATCAGCTACTTCTCAATACCCTGAAAGCTATCTGCTTAGACCATCATTCTATATAACGGTTTCAGTCTTACCTACTCGGTAGACAGCAAGCTGTCCTATAGCAGGATAAGCTGTCAACTCAGCTGCCTATCAACCTAGGAGTCCCACAGGGCTCCATACTAGATCCCTTTCTTTTTTCAATCTTTATTAACGATCTTCACACCACCATCCCAAATGCAACCTGCATCCAATATGCAGATGATTCAACCTTGATATGTTCTGCCTCCTCTCCAACAAATCTATTGTCCCTAACCCAGAATATCTTCAACATCATAGAAAACTGTCTAGCTAATCGCTGAGTGCTCCTGAATCCTAACAAAACTAAGCTGCTACTTTTCTCCCCTACCCATAGGTCCTCTCCTCCATTCTTCACCATAAAATCTAACAATGACACCATTATCTCCCCAGATGACCAAACTAAGCTCCTAGGAGTATTAACTGACAACAACTTTAAATTTGATACGGATGTTAATCATACTATTAAGTCCACTGACAAAAAACTTGGCTCCCTGTACAAGCTTAAGCCTTTATTCACCCCTCTTGCTAGGCCTGCTATTGCACACTCCCATCTTCTCCCTACGCTTCTTTATGCCTTCCCCCACGTTCACCAACCTGACCAAAACTGATCCCAACAAACCATCCTGCTGTTACAACCACATAGCTAGATTTGCTTCTTGGCATGCCATACAGGGCTCATCATTGTCAAAACCTAAATCTTCTAGGATGGCGGGAATTTCCTACCCTTCTACAGTCCAACCAGCTCATAGTAGTGCACAAAGTCCTCTACCAGCCTTAAAATACCCCTGCCCTCAAAAACATTATCAGCCCTCATAGTGCCCTCAGGCCATTACGCTCATCTAATAAACTAATGGTACTGACCCAAAAAATCCAACAACTCTGCTGGAGATGTTCTGTTTGCCGACTCTGTTGGTAAAACTTGAAATCTACTTCCTGCCGACCTTACCCAGGAATCTTCACTACCCCTATTTAAAAAAGGTCTCAAAAATACTTTAAATCACACTGGCTCTGCCCTTGCTCAAACCATGACTAGCTCCACCTCTAAAATAAATGTTTCATTCCTCAACTGCTTTTTAGCAATCTACTTATGCTACATTACAAATGTAGGACTGTATAAATTGGCAGCTTTTATCTGTTTGCATCTTGTGTTTAAAATTTTGACATGTATTAACTTTTTCTGTTTTTGTTAAGTGGAGCTTTTCTCCCTGGGCCACCGCTGAAAATGGACATGTATCCAGTCAGACTATCCAGGTCAACAAATGTAAAATAAAATAAATATGTAGTTTGCTCCTTTACTTTTCTAAAGATCCCAGTTCCAGTTGTTTTATGTTACTACATTCACTATTACTTCTAGTAAAGTTGGTTTAGACTTTGACTTCCATTTTCTAATAATTGCATTTTTGGCAGCCACCATCATTAGACTCAGCAAGGCCTTACTATGTCTAGGCAATTCCGTTTCTGTATCATAGCTCAAAAAGATCATTTCCTTAGTTACACCAGTTTGCTCACCCAGTATCTCTTACAAAGCAGTCTGCAGGGAATCTTTAAAGTCTGGCAACTCATTACACTCCCAGAAAATATGTTCCCAATTACCTCTTTTTTCCCCATCATACCTCCAACATTTGCTGTGTACCTAAGGAAAAATTCTTTGGAGTCTACTTAGAGTATAAAAATACCTTTGTAAATACTTCCAAGCAAACATCCTAAATCTTCTAGACTTTGTTATATATTTGGAAGATATACACATATCCCCCATTGTATCTTTGTGATATATGGCAACTGTTCTACGGGAACTTGCTGCAGCGAGCACTGCATCCTAAAGGAAGTCCATGTGGTGTGGCAAAAAAGATAAAGTAATGCACTGCAGTGTCAACTCATAGCTTATAAACACACAGTTTACATGTACTGTAGCATGCTTGTAACAGTGGAATTCAGTGCTCTGAAATGATCTATACCCTTTACGGGGGGGGGGGGGGTGCAATATGACTCCAGTGTGTACAGTTAGTAAATTCCTGGTTACGTCCCTGCCCATGAAGATTCTTTTAACTGTCATCACTTTGTCAGCAAATAAATATTTATTCACATTAATCACTCCCTCAGTTCAGTAGGTGTTGATCATGGAAATAAGGGTAGAACTTGGCTAGGCTTATAAGGGCCCTAGGGCATTGGCCTAAAAACTTCCTATGATCCCTACATACCTCCACTTTCAAACTATATCCTCTGTTCTTAAACTATTGTTTAACTCTTTTCCAGGATATGCTACTTCTTGGATTCTTATTTCCCTTTTCTTTTCTACATGTTAAGTTCATCAAGTCTCCAAATCGTGCACCAGCTTCACTGCCCCATTTTAAAATGCCTTGATGCCCTATCCTTACAGAAGGAGGCGCCACAAAATGCTAACAGCAGTCTACATGGAATCTTACTGTTGTCCTAAGCAGGGATAACAAGTTGTTGCTTTCTACTGCTGATACCTCGTTTTGCATTTCAATGTCCTCTGTGCATCTGTGCGGATTTAATATACTGTTTATTTAATTCATCTGCTGTAATCACCTCAGATTACTTTCCATTTCTCTTGTCACTACTAGATCCACTTTGACTATGCACGTGTTCTTCTTGGGTGCATTATTCTCTGCACGCCTGCATGCTCAAAGAGAGACTAGTAATATGTAACTAGACTATTTGCTAGCCACTGTATAATCACACTTCAATTAAATATCAAAACGTAACCTGACCTACTACTTGTACCAAAACACAGTTGGAAGAAAACCCTACCTGCTCATCAGAAAACACTGCTAGATAGTCAAATGACTCTTGCTACACAGGCATCTTTCTGTAAGAACTACTGGGAGTTTGTTTACTCCAAAGATATCTTGACTGGTACTTTGAAACCAGGATAATGCAAGTCCCAAAATGAAAAACCAAGAGATGAAACTGGATGTCAGGATTATACAAGGATGAAGAAAAAAAAATTCAAATGTGTACACTTAGGTCCCAATGTTCTGTAACCATATAAACCTGACTCTCATTTTTCACTATGATACAGATACTTCATGCATTAAAACTATTAAATTACAAAGCAGCCATAAAAAACTACCATATAATATCATTACTGGCACCCTAACAACCTGCTCTGCTGGATCATATGTATCAATGTTATCTGCATACTCTTTCCACAGATGTGACTATGTTTTATGCTGTAAACTACCCGCATCATCGCTCCACTAACCATCTGAAAAAATATCAGTGTGTGCCCTGTTAAAAGGGTATGCGCAGTTTATCTAAAATAAGAGTAACCACATGATGTAGCTAAACCCTGAACATTTACTGTCTCTAAGACAAAATGTTATTTCTCAAAAATATATCTAATTACAACAGCTTATATGGTGTACATTCAGCTACAAAGGCTGGCTAAAGTACAACTGTCTGTATAATATTTACACACAGAGGAACCAAAGGTTCATAACTGTAAACAGTGATACAAATCAATAGAGTATTTCAAACTTCATTTATGCTACAACTACTATAAAAATACATCTAAGTCTACAGGCACTCAATCATATTTTATTGTCCAAACTACTTACAATGTGGACAATAGAAACTGTTACAAGCAAAGCATTAGCAGAAGTCTAGTCTCAACAAAACAACATACAATACGGCAATGTTTCCAATGCATATGAAGCAGTCTAACACACTTCTGCACCCTAACTGCGAATACTACTTTTTGCAAAGAAGGCAATGGTTAGCCACTAAAACTGTTAGAACAGACAGATATCTTGAATGTTCCTGACCTAAGGAGCAGCAATCATAAAAGTACACAATCTGAACTGCAAGGATGAGTGGATCTATATATTCTGCAGACCCACACTAAACACCATTCTCAGTGTCAGAACATATAACCTTTCATTCTATTGATTTTCTAAGTTTATAAGAGCGATATCCCCCCATTATTTTCAACTTTGTCCAGATTTCTTGTGCAAAGAGGTTGAGAGGTATGACTGACATACACTGGAGTTTAAAACTTTATATTTTTCAGAAAATGTTTGCTAACATAAATCTTGTTATTCTGTAACTTTATAAGAGCAAATTGCAAAATATGTCCCTATTTTGGGGCCTTTGTCCCTCCATTATTTTAGGATTCATCCAGTTTTCTTGTACTAAGAATTTGAGAGGTATGAATGCAGCTATTTGCTTTAGATGCAGAATGGTCTTTACCATATCTTTTAGTCTTTTTTGTCAAATCACTATAAGAAGTGTGGAACCTGATACTACATGTCTTTCAAAAGTTAAAAATAAATAAAAAAATGTAATTTAAATCAAACAGGAAGTTTCAAAATTTCTTCTTATACCATTAAGCTGTTTTTACAGTGAGAGACCTTATACATTCATGCACTCCCCACACCCACAACCCTGCTAACTATACATACTGACACCAAGGTCACAGTATCTTGGAGAAAGTAGAATATTCCAAAGTGCTGCAAACTCTGACCCAGTTTATATACACATCTGCAGTTATGCCTTGCAGAGGACTACAATTACCGTCCTCAGAATTTCAGCAGGTAGCATTTTGTGCCTATGCTAAAAAAGATGATACAATCAAAACAGTCCTGATTATGTCGGTTCAACAACTGGCCCTTATTCACTGTTTCCTTATTCCTGGTATTGAAACAGTCAAAAAGTTGAAGTAGATATGAATATATAATGAAAACTATCCTTTATTCAACAAGGCAATAGTATTCCTTGTTTCAACTAGTGTATCACCTCCCGCTACATATATTCCACGCGGTTCATCTCTGTATTCAACAGCTTCTGCATCTTATTCTTCAATTCTTTTTTTCCTGGAAGGATGAATTGGAAAGAGTCTAATGCAGTGCTTCACGGTTCAAGTCAGTAAATGGAAACCCAGTCTCTGGCCTGGGAGGGAATCTACATCATAGAAGTCAGCACTGGATAGTGAGAACACTTAGCTGATGAAGCAAGACTAATGCATAGTCAAACTAATATACCTAGCACTAGCGCTGAGTATTGGCATGATGAGTTTCTTAAAACACAACAGCGGAATGCAGCATGGTTTCTCTAGAAAGCGCCATTATAGATGAAAATAGTAAGGTTGGAATGTGGCATAATTTACATGAAAGGTCTACAACATTATCAGTCAGTAAGCTGACAGATTCCATGGAGTGTGAGGTACTTGCTGAAGTCCTCACATAACCAAAAAAGTGAACAACAAAGTCTGAATACACTGCTAATATAGTCCCCCCTCCCCCAATTATGACTCAGGACTGTGGCTCCCTTTTTTTTAACTTAAGTTTCATATGGATGTGGTGCTCCTCTATACTTGCTACACTGAAAAGATATCAGCGTTTAATGTACTCAGAGCATTTAACATGCTTTCCATGTACACCTCTCAAATTGCAGACATTGAAAAATAGGAACAAAGGCCCTTAAAAAGTAGGTACATGCAGCTAAACATCTAATTAGCATAGAATCTGAATTCCAGTAGGAAAGTGGGAGACTACTCGGAAACATATTTGAAAAATGATGGAAAAATATAAGCACATCAAAGAGGTGGTGTAGAATATGTAGACTTGAATAAACTGTATTGCAAAATTCTGCCACATAAGGTAATTTATTTTTGCTTCAGAAAAAGGGAGATGAAAGATGTGTGTCCTCTTTCTTTAAATTATTACTGCCACTAGTATGGTGATCATGTATTGTGTTTTCTGTGCACTAGACAGACTGAAAACTCACATGTGATGAAGGGGATACAAAAAAGTATGTGAAGGTGCAAATTAAGCCTGAAAAAAGGGATATACCTTAAAAAATTGAAAGATGTATAAGATGCACATCGAACTGCAAATTTTGCAACACAATCAAATAAAATGCTTTATTTAAACTTATTGTTTTATAAGGGGTCACACAATTAAGGAAAAGGTGAGAAATGACTATTCTGTGATGACGTTTGAGAGATTAGGAAACTCCTGGCTCTTGCTTTAGAAGCAGATGTTGCTTCTAATAGTAAATAAAAAACAGAGAAACCAGTGGTCTTAAACTTCGCTGATGAGCTCAGTCACAATAAATATCATGAAACTCAGGTAGTGTTCCAAACAAACAAGCCTTTCTTCATCAAAGACAAGCGATCTTCAGTAACAAAAATCAGAATATTTTAACAATGCTAAATATATCAGTTTTTTTATATACTTTGAAGTAGGTGTGGAAAATATACGTGTTGTTTAATTTTAAACTAGCCTATTCATGGCAAACAACATAAACAGAGCTGTAAAAGTGCATTTTAGAACAGCAAGTACCCACTTCTACACACTACTACTGATTAGCTCAAACTAAATTCTAGTTAAGGAAAGCACTACCTATTTGCAACCCACATTCCAAGATCAGGTATTAAGAAAAGCATAACACATACATAAAAAGATATGCATAAAAAGACTTTTAAGTAAAATCGCTTTCAGCTAACTAATCCAATAAAGTCTTCATCAGGTCTGTGACAAGAACTAAAATAAATAAAAAAAAACATAGCTATCTAACCATAAACTTAATCAAACTAGAACACTATAAATATAAAAATACATCTGTCTAATAATATCTAGTAAATATCCATCCATGTGTATTAGTATGCATAAAAAACTAAGTTTATTAACAGCTCAGAAAAAATGTCAGTGCTTTGCAAAAAAGAAAAAAAAACTGTCATGACACTTATGTTTATAGCCCTAAAAACATGTTCATACAATGAAAGCTAGAAGAAAAAACAAACACAAAAAAATACAAAAAACAGTTGTTGAAGTAAACTAGTAATGTATAAAAGTGTGCAGGTTACATATACATATATATATATATATATATGTGTGTGTGTGTGTGTGTGTGTGCATGAGCATCCACCAGTATAGTAAATGGGGGAATTACACCAATACTACATGGTAATAATGGCATGAAAAGATGTGTGTTTTAAATTTTCTGTTTAAATCTTTGGTGTGATGCAATAAATCTAATAAAAGCAGAACTGAGGTTAAAGTAACTAAACATGTATGCATTTATACACATTCTACACATAATTTTTATTACTATTTAATATATTTTAGTACATAGAAAATATTCCTCAAAAAATTCAATAAAAAAACCTTTACATTTTTTGTGGCAGCTTATGTAAATTCAGCACACTCTTAATAGACCAACAGTGGTTAAGTCCTAGTTTTCTGAATGTATTTAATTTCAACTGCCAACATAATTCTTTTCTCTCCAACACACCACTGATGTTCTCTTCAAGCTCATCCATCTACGCACAGTCCAGAATTCTAAATTAAAAACCAGAATGTCTAGGGTGCTCTAATAAGTGTTTGGATAAGGCGTTCTTCTGGCAAATTTGATGTCAGAAAGATGACCTGAAATCCTCCTTTTCAGTTTATTCATAGTCTTACCCACATAAAATGCAGGGTAGTCATTACAAATGGCCTTATGTGCAACTTTTTTAACAATTACCAACGGCTGAAGATTTCACCATCTTTTTAAGATGGGACACTCAGATGAGTCGCAGTCCATCAAGTATTCACATAAAGTGCAGTTAGATGGCCCACAGATGTTCATGCTCATGTCATCCTGGTGTTCCTTATTTTTCTTTTCCACATAGCTACATATGCGTCTACTCTTTTTAAATACAAAAGTAGGGTGATCTCCTAAAACCCTTACAAGATGCTGATTGTTAGTCAAATTTTCAGAAAATTCAAAACACACATTTTTTCATGCTGCTATTACCATGCAGTATTGGTATAATTCCCCCATTTACCATACTGGTGGGCATTCATGCACACGTTTATACATTATTCATTTACTTCATTCACTGTTTTCTATATTTTGTATCTTTTTCTACTAGCTTTCATTGTATAAACATATTTTGGTGCTATAAACAGGAAAACTGTCTTGACAGCTTTTTTTTTTTGCAAAGCACTGGCATTTTTTCTGAGCTGTTAATAGCTTAGTTTTTATGCATACTAATACACATGGATGGATATTATTAGATAGATGTATTTTTTATATTTATACTGTTCTAGTTTGATTATGTTTATGGTTGGATAGCTATGTGTTTTTTCTTGATTTTAGTTCTTGTCATAAACCTGATGCATGCTTTACTGTATTAGTTAGCTGAAAGCGATTTTAGTTAAAAGTTTTTTTATGTATATGTTATGTTTTTCTTAATACCTGATCTTGGAATGAGGAATGTAAATGGGTAGTGTTTTCCTTAACTAGGATTTAGTTTGTTCGAATCAGTAGTAGTTTGTGGGGGTGGGTACTTGCTGTTCTAAAATGCACTGCTATGTCCCTGTTTATATTGTTTGCCATGAATAGGCTGGTTTAAAATTAAACAATACATATTTTTTCCATACCTACTTCTAAGTATATAAAAGCTGATATGTTTAACATTTTTAAAATATTACTGATTTTTTGTTACTGAGGATCGCTTGTCTAAGACGAATAAAGGCTTGTTGCTTTGGAATAGTACCTACGTTTCATGAATTTTTGGAAATTATTGTGACAGAGCTCATCAACAAAGTTTTAAGATCACTAGTTTCTCTGTTTTTTATTTTTTCTTCAACACTCGTGGTGGTGAGGTTGGAACTAGACAGATTCCCATGCTTGTTCATTTTTTTATTCTAATTGTAAATATAACTATTAATAGCTACATGCTAACTATAAGTCTGCAGCATACCTCTCAACTGTCCACTAACTAATGACATATATTTGAGTTTCAGAGATCATATCCTTCAGTAAATGAAAGCTAATGCAAATCCTGTTCCTCTAGCAACTTTCTAAGTTTATGAGCCATATTTAAAATGTCTCTAGGTTTGAGACTTTATCCTCCCATTACTTATGGCTTTCTCCAGACTTCTTGTGCTAAGAGTTTGAGAGGTACAGTCTGCAGTATACTGACTTCAAAGTTAGTTAGACATTTACACAGACAAGATTACACATGTGTTAAGGCGTAATGCTTTCATATATGTCTGGCAAAATACTACTTAGAAGACCCATATAAATCAAAAAGAAAAATGTGAAGAACAATGCTTTTTTCCCCAGCTGCTACTGACATTAATTAGTTCTTGGCTGACTCACTTTTTCTAGTCTTGCAGAGCTGTCTGAACAGAAAGCATTTTTCAGTAGAAATCTAAGAATTACACCACCAGAAAGACAACAAACACAGCTAGTAATAAAGGTAAAGGTGTTTACAACAGAGCTGCATACACAAATGTATGCAGTGACATATGAAGGTAAAATTTAGCAAAAAAAATGTGTAGAATGGGACTGGAGACATGACTGCTTAACCTCAAATTATTACCATTGACATCCACTGCTGTAATTTGGCAAGACAATTAGGCATTTAAAACCATGAACAAATTAGTTGTCTAGCTTAATACTAAAGGAGTGCTAAAAGGCAGCTTTGTATATTAGATATAATGGAGTTAAAGAAACAGCAAACAGCTGCCCTGAAAGTCTTGGCACAAGTCTTACCCACTGAGACTAAGCCAGTGGACCGAGGAATTGTATGTATGTAGAAGGAGAGCAGTACATGATGATACGAAGCCAGATTAGCATCTTATACACAGCACTACGTGGTACAACAGTGAAAGTAGACTTAAAACATTACCCAGGACCCACAAACTACGAAAGGGCAATAAAACTTTACTCCATTAGTAGTTCAAGCAATCCATATTGCACTGGTAGAAAACCTTAATCTTATCCATGTCACAATGTAATCCACAGGTAGAAGTAAACCCATTAAAAAGATGTAGAATAAGAAGAACTGTGGCCACTGTGATCAGACCTCATTAGCAACAGCTTCCACTGTCATGTCAAAGCACGATATCTGCTGGTCACACTGCAAACCAAGGTACTTGACTTCTCGAAGTAACTCAAAAAGGGCACTAGCCAATGTAAAGATATGGGCGTAGATATTTTAATTGAGGAACAACTTATCAAGAGGTATTTAATCATGTCTCTCTCACTAAGTGTCCAGCCAAGCAAACAGATAAAGTTGTCAGCACCCAACTGACCCAGTGAGTAAGCTGTAAACATGATGGACCAGAAATGAAGATGTACAACAGAAGAGGAGAGGTCCTTTTGTAATCTATCCAAATAATGCCCCTTTTATTTTGCAAAAGCTCAGAAATGTTTTGTTGCAAATGCACCAACAGCTGACTACATTCAACCCCTGTGACGCTCCCTGTAAAGCTTGACTGCAAATTACCTCACACGAGGCTTATGCAGAAAATGTACAGAGAAAGACATGTCTGCACAGTGTTATAGGGTGGTATGTTTGCTGTGAAAGGAAGCAGAGGGATGCAGCAGTTAGCACTGGAGCCTCCCAGCATTTGGTCCTCTGGTTCAGTTCCAGGTGGAGTGAATTATTTTTACAGTTTATATGTCCTCCTTGTATCCAGGTGGGTTTTAACCAGGTACCCCAGTTTCTTCTCACAATCCAGACATGGGCAAATGAACTGGAGATACTCAAATACTGTCCTGGTGTGGGGTGAGGGCTGTAGCAATGTGTCCTATGATGGACTAGGTTCTGGCAAGGACTTGTTCATGCATTAAAGTCATTGCCTCTATTGCTGAGATAAGCTAAGGCCCCTGCCAACCATGAAATGCATAAAATGGGTATTGAAATTCTAATGTCAATGGATTCCTGCAATTACAAACAATAACAATAATGCTCTCCACACACAAAATGCAAGTACAGACTAACTTGGATTTTAACAAGTGATTTCTTCATCTTTCTCTCCAGAACTTAACTTGAAACATATGCACATGCTATTCATCTTCTGAAGTACAGACAAACTGCTGAATATCACACCAAGTGGTATACAAGAAATCAGGAAATGGAAATTGTCTTGGTTCTCAGAAGACAGTTGCTTGATCGTGACCAGCAAGTAAAACACTGAACACCCACAAGGCAATGCTCCACTGAAAACTCTTCACTTTAAAGACAACCAACAGACAGATGCAGTGCGCTCTGTGGATGAAGACAGAGGAAGACTGATCCATTTATGTAGAGTAGTTGCAGCACTAGAGGGGTACTACAGAAAAGGACTTTGTGGCATATGCTTGCTACAATGAGAACACCAGCTAATCTGTATTTGGCCACCCCAACCAATACACATGGAGCAAACAGCAGGGCTGTCAGTGCCCAGAAAAAGGGAGTAAGTATTAAAGAATCTGAAAAAGGAAACCAATTACCACAGGGACATAAGCAAATCAAACAAATGCAAACATCCACCAAGACACAGATTATACTCAGTACTTGTACTCAGTTATATTTGTAATATATTACTGAAATAAAACACAGATATGTAATGCTCGCTCGCTTGTTTAAACCATGTAACTCTCTTGAACAGAAACAAGTAAAAGAAAATGTTCTAAATCTTCAGCAAAAATGTATTCCCACGTCTAGCATATTATGGCATTACTTTTAAATGTCCTTTTAAAAACAGAATTATATCTTTTCTCTGTTGTACTACCACTATTCTTTCTTTGCATCTTTGACAGTCAAACATGTGGTATGATTTGCATTGCAGATTTAATTTGCTATCGTACAGACACAATATATGAGTGGACCACATTAAAATTTCATTTAGTAAAAAACAAAACTGCTGAAACTGGCTGCTTTGAATACAGTTATCTCTGCATTAGCTGAAACCACATATATGAGCATTCTGCAGGTTAACTGGAAGGCCAACATTTCCCTAAACACTTGAACAGTGTTTTCTGTAAATAAATGATACCTAGTCATGCTACTCAGGCTGGTCTTTTTCACATCCAAATGTGTAATGTAACAATTAACCCCATCTTTCCACAGCTAATAACATCAGTGAGAGGTAATAATTAGTATCATATGCATAGTATCATATGAACAGTGAGACTTCGCTTTCCAGTAACAACCATTACAGAGCAACATAACACCACCAGTACACATTTGCAAATGGATTCATTTGCACTTCTACATTAGGCTGCTATTGAGAAGGAACTTTTAGCCTGAGATGAGTATTGGGACATGTAAGATTTTGCATACATTATATGCAAACATTTCAACTTTACAAAACAGATGAGCATTATGGGCATTTCTGCTTTTATAATCAGGGTTTAATTTCTTTCAAAGCCACTCTACACATCTGTATTAAGGGTTTTTTTTTTATACATTTAAGTAAAAAAAAAAAAAAAAAACGCATCTCCCTTGAGAAGCTAGAGTTTCATTTCATACACTGACTGTCCCTCAGGAAATGTTGCCTCAAAGTATTCTTATAAACATTACAAAGAACTAGAGTGCTAGAAGGTATGCTTCTATTTATGAACTGTATTAGCAATTTTAATCATAACTTTTAAAATAACACTACTAGGTAGACCAATAGTCACAGCTAAGCCTGGTGGCTATTAGCTCTGCATTTTACAATACTGCAAGAAGTGAAAAATCAAAAGACAACAATCTTGAAAATCTGGTCAGCAGATAATTTGAAATTCAAAAATTCCAACTTGGCTTATGTCTAAACCTTCTACAACCTACAGATTTTCAAGAAGGGTACTCCCAAACTACTGATTTGTGGGCTACTTTTCTCCATGTACATAAATGGTAGTAACTTCAAAATTATTTGAAATATTCTCAAGAAATTTTTAGGGAATTTTACTGACACAATTACCCATAAAAGTATTATAAACAGTATCTAGTTTCAAAAGCACACAAGCAGCTGCATTTTACATTTTAATGAAAAAAAAATTTTATGTAATTTCATGTCACATCATCAAGTTCATTAAATTCATTTTATACAAAAAATACATAATCATTCTAGGCATCAAGTCACAACAATACTATATACTACAGCTATAACATCTGCAAAGTTTGGGAATTATGCAGACTTGCTACTCTGAGAAGTTCTGAGGTGGGTATGTTTGTGCATCACCTTTATGCCCTATGCCATGAGTGGGGAGCATCCATGTGACATACAATGTACCAGTAATCCTAAGGCTTTGGTATCCTGGCCGGACATCAGGCTACCCTTGGCAGGGGATCCCTAGTGTAAGGAATACTGCAAAAGTGATATGGAAAGACATCTAATAGCGACATTTCTGCTTTAGTATGAATGTTTTGCAAATGTAGTTGTTGATGTCTAATGGCCATTTGACCTTAACTGACCTACAAATTTCAACACATCTATAATGCTTTATAATTTTCTAATAAAATTTTCAGGACAGAGCACTTTGATACTCTGTCTTATGAAGTACTAACAGCAAAGTGACAACAAAAATCTCAAATGCTTGGATATCACTCATTACCTGCAAAAAAAAAAAAAAGGCAAGGTGACAATATGCATCTCAAATATGTAGTTGTCAGTCAGCACTTGAAAAAAAAAAAATTTCTAT
Source organism: Protopterus annectens (assembly GCF_019279795.1). Classification (NCBI taxonomy): domain Eukaryota; kingdom Metazoa; phylum Chordata; order Ceratodontiformes; family Protopteridae; genus Protopterus; species Protopterus annectens. The sequence continues at coordinate 1,389,204,122 of NC_056739.1, forward strand.
CATTTTAAACATGATAGCAAATAACATAATTGTTTCAGAGAAATAAATATTCCGTTTTATTTCTAATATAGTAACAGGACACCAATTATGTAATTCTGAGATTTAACAAAAACCTAGTCACAGAAAAAAAAACATCACAGCTGTGGAGAGATACATGTCTTTTTTCTGATGAAAGGACAACAGATTTTAGAAGCATTTCACACACCTGAAAATTCAACACATATAGTGCAGCCCCCCGCCTGAGAGGTCAAATAGCCATGCTTAATGCAGAAAAAAGAATACAATGTAGCATGTCACACTGTGACAATGAAAATGTTTGTAAAGCTGTAATTCATATCTACATACAATAAGCCATATGATAGTTTATTTATTATTTATTAATACTGGTTGACTGGGAAAGTCCAACTAGGATAGACGCTATTTTCAGCAGAGGCTCCAGACACATCTTTGGAATGTGGGAGGAAACCGGAGCACCTGGAGGAAACCCACGCAAATGCAGGGAGGACATGCAGACTCCGCAAAGAAGGGTCCCCAGCCGAGAATCGAACTGGAGTACCTCTTGCTGTGAGGTGACAACATTAACTGCTGCACCACTGCACCGCCACTAGTTCTTAGTAAAACTTTCAGGGAACTGCACGTAAACACTCAGGTGCAAAATGTATCCAAGAGTGCCACTCAACCCTTAAGTGAAGTTCAGTGCTAAAGTGTTTATTCCATCCATAGTGATAGCTATTCCACAGATTCTATAATCCAGTCATCACCATCATCAGCCCCTTTTTCCCATTTTTTCTACATGGGGTCAGGGTATTGTGTTAACTGTCACCAACTCTCTTGATTCAGTGCCACTCTCCTGCCTCCTTCAACACCCATGCCTGAATGTCACAGATCTTCTTTCACACAATCCATCCACCTCTTTGATGGATGTCCTCGCTTCCTCTTACCTTCTTCCTGTCTGTTCCAAATCTTCCTCACCAGATTGTCTTCTGCTTTTCTGGCCATGTGCCCAAACCATCATAATTTATTTTCTTTGATCTTTTCTGCAACTGGAGCTACTTTGGCTTCTGTTCTTATTTCCTATTTTCTTTGCCTGTCTCACAGTGTGCATCCTACCACCCTTCTCAGGCACTTCATTTCCATCACCTCTAGCTTCTTCAACTGTTCTGCCTTTGCTGACCAGGTTTCTGTACCATACAGTAGTACTGGTTGAACCACTGTCTTGTACACCTTACTTTTCAGCTTCTTTGGCATTCTTTTGTCATAGGCTACACCTGGCACACTATGCCATTTGGCTGCAGCACCTCTGATTTTAGCTTTGACCTCTTCCTTCAGACTTCCCTTCTCCTCACCCACCTCTCTAAAGATACTTGAAGCTGTTTACTTGTTCCACTATCTTTCCTTCTATCTCTGTTCTCAGCTTCTTCTGATTTCCCCAATTTGCTACCATTACCACTGTCTTATCTGTGCTTAGTTTCATCCCATGCCCCCTCAGTTTTGCATTCCATTCTCCTATCCTTTGTTGAAATTCTCACTAAGTCTGCCTGTAATGCCACATTGTCTGCATACAGCAACTTTGTTGATCTGTCCCCTCTGACCTGTACGCTAATGTAGTCCATCACCAGGATGAACAGCAGTGGGCTCAGAGCTGAACGCTGGTGTACACCCACTCCCACTGGGAACCCCTCTGTGAGGCCGAACACTGTTCGTACTTTAGTCATTGGGTCCTTGTACATAGCCTCCACTAATTCCACCAATGTTTCCTGAACTTCAAACTACCACAGTACTGCCCAGATCAGCTTTCTTGTGACCTTGTCATATGCTTTCTCCAAGTCTAGGAATGCCCAGCTGGACTCTCTCCTCATCTCTAGTTTCTCTCAAGTATCTGTCTCACTGCAAACATTGGGTCAGTTGTGCTGCATCCTGATCTGAATCTGAACTGCTCATCTCCCATCTCACATTCTACCACTCTGTGTATCCATTTATCAATCACTCTCTACAGAACTTTAATGCAGTGTGATAGGAGTTTGATGCCCCTATACTGCCCACAGCTGTGGATGTCTCCTTTGTTCTTGTACACTGCCAGAAGTACGCTTATTCTCCAGTCATTTGGGATACACCTTTCTCTCCACACTGCTATTAGAACCCTCAGGAGCCATTTCTCCCTTATCTCACCCAGCATCTTTATCATGTCTGCTGTAACCTCAACTGAGCCTGCTACTTTCCCTGACTTCATTTTCTTTAGTGCTGTTCTTACTTCTTCTAGGGTGGGCTCCTCATCTTCTCTCATCGTAGGCTGTTTCTGGGGCAGTACAACTTTTGTGGGGTTTTCTTCATTCAGAAGCTGCTGGAAATACTCCTTCCATCTGCCTTTGATGTCCTGTGGACTGGTGAGCAGGTTGTTGCTGGCATCCCTTACAAAGGCTGTCTGACTATCTTCTTTATCTTTCTGCCTTTACCTTGCAACCTGATACAGTTTTTCTGTGCCACTTTCTAAGTCACCTTCCAGAAGTTGGTAGAGTGCTTCCAATGCCCTATTCTTTGCTATTGCAACTTTTTTCTTAGCTTCTTTGTTAGCCAACCAGTAGTCTTTCCTAGCCTGGTCAGTCTTTTCTATCTCCCACTTCTTCCTGCACTCCTTCTTTCTTTTGATGACTTCCTGGACTTCTGCATTCCACCACCAGCTTTCCTTGCGTACCTTATTTCCATATCTGGCTCGGCCACATATCTTTTCTGTAGTCCTAACACATGCTGTTTTTAGGCAATGCCATTCTTGTTCAATTCCATAATCCAAACCACTGCCTATAATTCCTATGGAACAAGTTCTCTCAGCCCTCTTAAAAGCTAAGAGGGCCATGACTCAGAGTACCCAACCATCTGAGGTAATGGCCTCCCAAGCTTTTGGGAGCAGATCCAAATTACCCCTGAATATCTCCAGAGTAGGGCAGTCAGGCAACTCTTCACGGGCAGTGGAAGGGTCTCCCAGAGAATCCTCCACAGAAGCTGTGAAGCTGCAGACTGCCTCTGCTGCATGGGGGACACCCTTTCTGATTACCCCCCCCAGGTGTGGGGAGAACCTTCCGCAGCATCAGCATCTTGAAAAGACTAGTGTGCTTTACTGAAAAAGAGGTATTTACCTTTCTGATTCCTGGAGAAGGTCTATTGGGAGTAGCGAAATTCAATCCAATGGCAGACAGTGACTTTCCATCATGTTCTCTCTGGGTCAACTTGTCTTTAACTTTTGGCCTGAAAAGGAAGGAGCTGTCATACAGGGTATTGATTAACAGAGGATGCCTTTACACAGTCTGTAAAGTTACATGGTCTCATACAAGAATGGCAATGCTGGTGCCCAAAGATTGGGCAGTGCCATCAGCTGCATTAGACAGCAAAAGCATGGAGACATTAGCGACTGACTGTAAGATGGACAACTGAGTATCCACAGTCTTCTGAGAATCTGGAGTCTGTTGTGTCTGAGCCACTCATGATACCTTGGACACAATGTCTTCTGAAGTCTAATGAAATGGGCAGGGTAATTTAACACCCTCAACGCAAAAGTAGCTGATGTGTAGGAGCACTTCTCCAATTGGTCCAGTGCCCTAGATTCCCTATTATAGGGTTGGACCAATGAACTCTATCCGAAGATGTCCTTTTTGGTAGCTGCCACCACAACAATAGCATCAATAGCAGGACCCTTACTCCAGTGTTTACAGTCCTTTAGAGATGCCAAAATTTTCTCCTATTTCTTGAAGATAGGTTCCACCATATCAGGCTCTTTCCAGGTCCTCAGAAAGACGAGGTCAATGAGTGTATACGGGGGGGATCAACCAGGATGTGGAGGGGCCCATTCTGAAAGCCTCTAGAAACCCAGAACCCCTCCAGAGATGGGACTTTGTCTGTCCAACCCCTACACTGATGGAGTGTCACTCGTCTGGTCAGAACAAAACAGACAAACATTCATGGGTTCTGTTCAAGCAGCTTTATTACACACAAACACAACAGAAATGAGGCTTTGTAACTTAAACTTAAACAAACTTATAAACAGATTGACTACCACACTGGCTGTTCTCTCAAAATGACACTGCTGCCTGCATGTGCTTTGTATTTAAATACACGTGTTACATCTGGAAATGCTTCTTAAAGGTACATACAAATGATCTGATCTACATCCTCCTTCTTTGAGAAATAGTCCTTATACGAAATAAAAATATTCAATGACATGCAATTTACAGAAATTATATTTTGACATGCAGTTACACAGAATTAGTTATTTGACATGCAATCATACAAAATTAGACACACATAAAACAATTATGTCCAAGCTGCTGTGTATTTTACACTAGGTCTGGAAACACGACCTGACTGTATAACATAAAAGACAAGCAACAGGCCTATCTTTAAGGAATTTTTAACTTTGGGGGCATCTGGGACATCATCAGGAATGGAAATGGATACTACAACATGTTCTTCAGTACTTACAATGTCTGAGTTGCTCTGAGATCTAGAGTCTGTATCACAGGTACGATACTGCAACATCACTTCTGATATAGGAAGAAGATGCCTGCAGTTTCTCCTGTACTCTGTACCCTCAGATTCCACTAAGTAGGATCTCGGCTCAGTACATATAACTCTCACTTGACCAGTTAGATCAAAGACTTTCACCATTTGCATACTCACTGTCTTGCCTTCTTTTAACGGACGAAGAAATCTGCTCATTTTATCACAGCCAGACTTCTGAGAAGAACACTTCTTAAAAGTTGGGCTTTGATTGCTCTGTTGTATTTAGCATTAGACACCAACAAACTAGAACTGATAGGCAAGGTTGTTCTGGTTTGCCTAGATAGAAGTCTCTGAGTAGGCGAGCTTAGTTGGTTGTCATGGGGTATACTTCTGAGACTGAGTAAATTCAAGAAGATATCAGTACTGTCACGCTTTGACCTCTCCAGTAACTGCTTTGAACTCTGTACTGCACATTCAGCAAAGGACGTTTGACTGTGGATACTCAGGACTGCTAGTAACATGGATAAAGTCCCACTCTTTAGCAAATCTCTGAAACAACTGACTGGTGAACTGAGAACTACTGTCAGAAATAACTTTGTGTGGACTACCATGGACTGAGAAATGATGCTTCATCTTAGTAAAAACAGCACTGGGCATTAGGTTACGTAGCAAATCGATCTCAAACCAGTTGGAATAAGAGTCTACCTACACTAAGTAATGTTGACTGTTCTACTCAAATATGTCAGTTGCTACTGTTGACCAAGGTAGTTCAGGAATTTGGCTTAGGTTGAAGTGGCTCTTTTTGCAAATGTGGCTTAGTACTGTTGCACACTGAACAAGAAGCAAGCACTTTATTAATGCCTTTTACTAGAGAAAGCCAAAAATGCTAGTCCTCTTGCCCTTCTTTTGGTAGAATTGGAACCTGGGTGGCCACGATGTAAAATCTGAACGTATGCATGTCGTAAGGAATTAGGAACAATAATAACTTTTGGACCTTTGGACCTTTGAAAATAATACTATCTTCCCATCAGCATCTCATTTCTGTATGAAAAGTAAGGTTGTACTTCTGGCGGTACACAGGATTGCTTTGATGGCCATCCTACATTGATGAAGTGGTTGAGCTTTTGCAAAATTGGATCAGTCTTTGTATGATCTCTCAGCTTGTCAAGTTTCATGGTAGAAAATTTTTCCATGACATCAAAGTCAAAATTCTCTGCATCAAGTTGTTTTGTGGTATTTCTGAGTGATCTAGATAAGGTATCAGTCAGATAAAGAAGTTTACCCCTTGTATTGACCATTTTGAAATTGTACCTTTGCAATTTGAGCATCATTCTTTATAGTCTTGCTGGAGCTGAATGCATAGGCTTCTTTAAATTAGTCACTAAAGTTTGATGGTCAGTTTCTATCTAGATAGCTAGTCCATAAATATAATCATGGAAATTCGAACATGCAAACACAATTGCCAAAAGTTCCTTCTCAATTTGAACATACTGCATCTCACTTTGGGTAAGAGTTCTACATGCATAGACAACACATCTGCACTCTTGAAGAATAACTGCACCAAGACCAAACTTTGAAGCATCACAGGAAAGAACTACTGGTTTGTGAACATCATAGTATCTTAATGTAGGAGGGTTAGCAATTTGCTGTTTGAGGTTATCAAATGCTCTCTTGTGTTGTTCTAACCATGATCATGCAACATTTTTGCATGTCAGCACTCTTGAAGGTCTGATAACTCACTAAAGTCAGGGATAAATTTGCTCAAATAGTTAACTATACCAAGAAAACGCTGTAAGGTTTGGACATTGTCTGGAGCTGGCATCTCAAGTATAGCTGCTTGTTTGGAAAGTTCTGGTCGTAAGCCTGTATTGATAAATAAATGATCTACATAAGTAACTTCTCGTAGTCTGAATTTGCACTTCAGAGAATTGGGCTTTAAATTCACTTCACGTGCTGTGTCCAGAACTTTCCTGAGGTTTTTGTCATGCTCTGCTTCAACATTACCTCCAACCAGTAAATCATCAACTATTATTGCACATGGGTAGCCTGAAAAAATTTGCTCCATTGCACGCTGAAAGACTTCACATACAGAATTTATTCCAAAAGGCATCCTGAGGAATCTGTATCTACCAAATGGGGTCTGAATGTAGTCAATAGTGAAGATTTGTGATCAAGCATTACTTGCCAAAATTAACTCTTTGCATCTAAAACAGAAAAAAACAGTGGTATTTGGCATGAGGGTTGCAATTTCCTCGACTGCACGCATAGGATGAAGAATCTTTTTAATGCCTTGTTCAAGTCTCTTGGGTCAATGCATATTCTGATTTCATTTCAGATTTTCTTATGAGAAGCTACCATGGAAGATGCCCACTCAGTTTGTTCTGTGACTGGACAAATCACACCTTGCTGCACCATTTTGTCTAAATGGACCTTGACTTTGTCCTGCATAGCTTTCGGAACTCTTCTTGCTGGTCTGACCACTGGACTGACCTTGGGGTCTACTTTCATGGAGTACACAGCTGGAAGTGTGCCTAGCTAGACATTGAAAACAGCATACTCTCAGAAAATAGCATAATTGAAGTTGGAACTGGGACATGTGCTTACATAATGTACTTCTTTGGTAAAAGAAATCAGTTCATTCTCAAACTGTCTATGAGACCTAATAATGACTGCATGGGTCTTCAGACCACATAAAATTGCAAGTCGTAATTGTTCACAGCCAAATAACATGAAAGAACTACTGAACCTTCGGTTTGAATCTGTTCACCTTTATAAGCAACAAGCTTTGCACAACTGACCAAATTAAGTTGCTCATCAGCTCTCACTTTAGCAAATGTTTCTGCTGACATTACATTACACTTTGAACCACTGTCTACTTTGAGCTCCGTGGGCTTACTATTGATCAGGACAGTACAAAATAATTAATTCTTTGCCAATAAATCTACTGCATTAACCTTTTCACCAATCACTGATACACCATCTACATAGAGAGTGCGGTTGGAGCTCTCTATATGATCAACTTGCTTTTTTGAGTGACCTTTCTTAACAACTGAATGATGTTTGCTTGATTTACAAAACTTTTGAAAATTATTCCATTTTTTACACTGGTGGCATTGCTGATCAAATGCTAAGCACGTCTCTCTTTTAGTCTCACGGTTGGCACCACAATTACGACGGTTAACTATAAGATTTGACCTGGGTTTTGTTGACTCACTCTTATACTGTGCTGAGCATGCCCTTTTTACTGAGCTAGTCTTGGAACTTGCTAGAAAACTCAGGGGTCTCCCTGCCACACCTGCAGGGGTTGCAGCTGCCATGTGCTTAGGCCTGTTTCTGATTACCAAGTGTTGCATTCTGTGCTGTCTATGTTTGCTCTAGAGGCTGTTGAAACCATGTTCTTATCATTTGCAAGCATACTTGTGTACCTTTCTATGAGCTCATGGACTTAACAAATCTCTGTGGCGTTGCTTAATGTTAAATCACTGTCACAAAGCAAAATTGTTATCACTGCAGCACTATTAACACTACACACAAGCCTGTCCTTTATTAACTCATGTTTCAGGTCACCAAATCTGCATGTTTTAGCTTTGTTTCTCAAGTCAATGATAGCTTTTAGTCTCTTGTAGAAAATAAGTGCCTCTCTAATGTAACATTTGTCTGGGGGTTGCACATTTCTCTAAATTTATGCTTCAAGCACTCAGGGTCTTTCCTTGATTCAATCAGTACCACAATAATGGTTTTCTCCCTCTCCTGCATATATTTCTGGTGCTTACACAAATGAATGCTCTCTTTCAATGACTTCTGACCCAGCTATGTTAAACAAAATGAATGATCTTGTATGTGCATCTTTGTCAGAAAAAGCTGCTTGTATGAAAATATCATATTCCTGCTCGAATACTCTTCAATTCTCTGCTATATTATGGTCAAACACCAGTGGACTTGGTCTGCAAAATGCCTCTGCCATATCAACACACAGTAGTGAAGGTGCTTGAAATTATGTATGAACATACGCACACATAAATACATATGCCAGAACTTTATGCCAGCACTTGTAATTGTGCCCAATAGCACAACAAACTCTTTGAAATAACTTTACTTTGCCAAATAAGTGTCTGCAACATAAGAACACTCTGAAATCACTGTACTCTACTTTGAAATCACTGTACTCTGTGAAACCACTCCTTATCAGTGTAAGAAATGCTTTGAAATGACTGTACTTTGTGAATAAACTGTACATAACAGAAGAAGCCCGGAGTAAGAAACACCTCAAAATGAAAGGACTTTACAGATAAACTATACACAGTACAAGAACCTTTCAAAATGGCTGTACTTTGCAAAATAACTCTACACAGTTTAAGAAACACTCTGAAATGGTGGCACTCTGTGTATAAATGCACACAGCACACAAAACTTTGTGAAATGGCTGTACTTTGCAATATAACTGTATTTTGCATACAGCAAACTCTTTGAAATAATTGCACCGTAATAAAACACACACTCTGCAAACACTTTACACACTCTGAGATACTTTGAACAACTCTAGTTATGCTTTGAATGGCTTCAGTCAATGCAAAATAGTAGTTTGTGCCCAAACACGGCCTTTTACTAAAAATAATACAGTTGCCTTGCTCTTTAAGCTTAATTTTGCCCTTTTATTGTACTCGTTAATCTTTGTTAATCTCTAATCATGCTCATTAAGCATTTCTTGTGCCCGTTTTACTCTAAACATGCTTGTTATGCAAACCAAAGGCAATTCTGAGCCCCATATGAATAGTTTTGCTAGTTTATCAAATATCGTGATTTTGAACATTTTGTTTAATTAATGTGGTTTGTGCCTTTTGTTTGTTTAATAATAGGTTTTTGTGCTACACGTTTGATTAATAATGCTTTTTGTGCCTTATAAATGCGCCATTTCATTTTGTTTATCAAATAAATCATTTGTGCAGTTTTCTTTACCTTCACCTCATTTCTGGCCCTTTTTCATTTGTCTGTGCTCTGTTTCACTCAACCTGCTTAGTCTGCCTTCACCTTCCAACTCTAAACATCATGGCTTGCAGAAGTTGCTCTCTTAATCCCGGTTCTGACACCATATTGCTTGCCTGGTCAGGACAAAACAGACGAACATTTGTGTGTTCTGTTCAAGCAGCTTTATTACATACAAACACATTAGAAGTGAGGCTTTGTAACTTAAACTTAAATAAACGTATAAACAAACTGACTACCACACTCGTACATATTAACACTCCGTTCTCTCAAAATGGTGCTGCTGCCTGCACATGCTCTGTATTCATATGCATGCTCACATTCCTTGAGGTCCACATCCTTGGTGAGTGATTCCTCAGAGAAATCCCAGTGTTTCTTCTTGCACTACCTCTTACTAGAACATTTCTGAGAGGGGGAGACCAGAGGGGAAGTGGAAGGGGTGCAGGGCCCTGGATACAGGGTGGCCTGGAGACTAGTCAAATCAGGCTGCCTGAAGCAGACAGATGCAGGTCCACAAACACAGACAAAGTGGGGGGAAGGATGCTGGTAGGCACCAACCACTCCAACTCTGGATGGGAAAACATCCTCTCTATGACAATGAAGGCAGAAGCAAAAGCTGGTTACCCGGAGCCAGCACCCCCAAATCTGAAGACTCCAAGGACATGCTAGACCTGGGAGTCACTCTCACCTGTCCCTGTACCAAGACCAGAGGCAAGCTGTCAACAGCAGAAGCTTTGAGAGGAAGACATGACTCAAAAGATCCAAAGCATCAAACCCAAATCAGCAACTTCATCCTGAAAGGGCCAGCTCCGAGGTCCACTTAACTAAGACACAGCTGAGGTTGAGAAGGCCAAGGCAGGGGTGGGAGCTAAAATGACTCAAGGTATCAGCTCCAACACAACTGGGGGCAAGGCCAGTGGCTCCAAAACCCCCAGTGCCATCCTTCCCAAGGGAGGAAATACAGTGGATGGAGCCAAGGCCAAAGGAATTAAGACTAACTGCATCTGGGATGCAGGAAGGACAGCATCAGTTGCTCCTACCCAGCAGGTTCATAAGTTCTTAGATAGGTACTAGGCTATCGGCCCTGGGGCCTATATAAGCCTAGCCAAAAAGGTTCCCTGTCTTTCGCCACCCAAGAAAATTATTCTCCTGTGCCCCTGTCAAGCAGTACCACAGACGTGATCCCCAGGGTGGATTTTCTATTTCCCATCCAGTCGTCAATATTTTTCTTAAAGAGGGCCAATGAGGAGCTTTGCTTGACATGAATGGGTAGTTTGTTCCAGAGTATGGGAAGTCTCTGGAACATGAATCTATCCCTCCAACATGTTCTGTTTATTGTGGTGACAAGGTTTATGTCCTTGAAGCGTGCGGTTCAGAGAGATTGGGATTTCTTTAAGTGCAGCATGTCCAACAGCTCTGGGTTTGACATAGCTTTGTATGTTAGGCAGAGAGCGCCTCTGAGTAGGCGATATGCGACGGAGTAGAGCTGGAGGTTTTTTTTAAAGGTCTGCGTACAGCATCTGTTTAAGGCCGGCAATCCTCTTAGTGAGGTATTTCTGTGGCCTTTCCAATTTTTGTAGGTGTCTTGTGAGATACATGCCAAACAGGGCATTGTACTCTACACTGGGTCTGATGCGGAATGTCCTTTTTTTCTAGAGAAGAACCCTTTTGTGATGAAGTGTGCCACACAGAAGGATTTCCTGACTACTGTGGCCATGTGGTTATCAAAGGAGAGACTACTGTCCACCTGTGTCCCGAGGTCTTTTATCACACTTTCAGAGTTTAGTGAGCTACTGCCTATGTGGTAGTTCATGGGTACAGAGTTTTTCCCAAAGGGGATGACAATACACTTCTTGGCATTGAGCTTGAGGCCATGACTTTGACACCAAGCATCTGTCTCTGTGAGGCCCTTTTGTAGAATGTCTTCATCACTAGGTGAATCTATTATGGCTCCCAGGTTGCAGTCATCTGCGAACTCTGTTAGCGAAAGACCGTCTGTGTCACAAACTCAGAACCAATCAGACCAAATGGGCTGAAGAAGTTACGGAGGAAGGTTGTGACAGCTCTTAGCTCATAGAAGGCTTCAAGGATCAGACCCAAGATGGAGAAGCCCAGATCCAGGGAGGAGATGGAGATGACTTCAGCTGTAGGTATATTTAAGGCTGGAGAAGGGTCTTTTCCCACAGTCAGTGAAGAATCGTATCCAGGAGTGGTGCCAAACCAGTTGGAGGGACTGCAGATCTTGGGATCTTCAGATTTGGCTGACTAGAGGAAGGGGGACACTTATTTAGTAAAAACTCAAAGTCAAAAGTAACTTTATTGTCATTCAGACCATACACAAATGCACAGCTGAATGCAATTATGTTCCTCCAAGCTCATGTGCAAACAGAAAAATCTTAGCAACACAGAAACATAAAAAAATACACAAATACTTCAACAATGATAACAACAGTGACCAAGCCAACTTAAGGTATATAAGCAACCATCAACCATGCACAATCCCATTGACTACAGCAATCTACTGCGTTCACACCACTGCCATCATACTCTCCAAAATCAGCAACAACCCAAGACCCAATCCAGTCCCTTCCGACACCACACGTCCAATTTCAAAACGAAATCCAGCAGGCAAAAAAAAAATGGACTTCTGCCAGCTAGACCTGAAGGCCTGAACAGCCACATCCAGTCTAAGGATGCTCACCAAATCCTCACCATCTGCGCCATCTCTGTCATCAACTCCAATTCCAATCATTACCAGCAGCTTTCAAATTCAGTCCAGCATCCTCCGACCCAACAAATCCAACTCCGATTCTTCTCAAACCAAACCCAAGAGCCAACAGACTGACCTCCCCTTCCTTGACACTGATAGCCCAAGCTTCATGATCAGTCCAACAAAAAAAAAAAAAAAAAAGCAACAAGGACACCACAGACATTACAGCTGCACTCAACCGCACACCAGACCCAAATGAATGGTCCATCCATTGAATCACATACAGAAAAACATAGCACACAAAACAGGAGCTGGAGAGGCCACTGCCACACAAGGTGCCACCATCTTCCCAGATTTACAGCCCCATCTTGGAAGATTTTGGATCCTTCCGACCACATCACCCTTGCTCTGTTTACTGAAAGGTGAACCAGAACAAGCCATCTAACCAGGAAGCAGGAGCCCTTTCAACACTAGCTTTGCTCTCCTCTCATAGACAGCTTGAGAGCCAAAGCTATCAAAGATGACACACTGCATATCAAGGTGAGTGGACATAAAGCACTGCATGCACAAATCATGGGCATCTTGTGAGAGCAGCTTATGCTCACAAGTGACAGACTTCTTAAATCCTTTGTCCATGCCAACAACATGAAAAACACACTCCCCGCTAGAGATAAAAAGAACAAGGACACAGCTCAACACACCCTAAGCTAGACTACCATCTACAGAAATTGAACGCTATAACACGGAAAAAAAAACACTATGCTACCACACTACCTAACTATCCTAACAAAAATAAGCAACACCACATTAAAAATACACTAACTAGTCACTAAACAGAAAAGCAAGAAGGGCAGAGGAGAACAGGTACAAATACAAGCAAACCACTAAGTCACAGGATACAACCCCAATGGAGTTTGAGATGAACATGCAGCCCTGGAAGGCGACAAATGAGATCCAAGGGTTGTCAGTTAGGGCTAGACATTACAAGTAGAGGTGGCAGAACTTGGGAAACTGAAGTCTCTTGGATATGGCCGGTACTGGATCCGAGTCAAATCCATTAACCAACATGGAAAAAAAATGTAATTACATTTTTTTGCTGATGCAAGGGCAACACATTACAGAAGCATTTCATACATATAGTGCAGTTCCCAGCCTAAGAAGTGAAATACTGATGCTTAAAGGGGGGAGGGGAGAGTACATTGTAACATGGCACACTGTGACAATGAAAATGTCTGTTAAGCTGCATTTGATATCTATACATACATAACAGGCCATATGACAGTTCTTAGCAAAACATTCAGGGAACTGCATGCATACACTCAAGTGTAGAATTCATTCAAGAGTGCCACTCAACCCTTAAGTGAAATTCAGTGCTAAATTGTTTATTCCATCTACAGTTATAGCTATTCCACAGATTCCATAATCCAAACCACTGCCTTTAATTACTATGGCACAAGTTCTTTCAAATCTCTTAAAAGCTAAGTGGGACACATCCATGGGACATGACTAGGTTGCCTGATTATCAGTGCCAAATATGGCCCACTTGAACCCCTATTAACCTCTTTAATCTAAGCTTATCCAACGGTTACATTATGGAAACCTGGAAAACAGCCACTGTAATGCCATTACACAAGCATGGTCCAACCATGGACCCTGGTAACCACAGAATTATTAGTCTCACATGCTCATTAATCAGGAGAGTGAAAATATCTTAAACCTGGACTCTCAAATTGTTTTTGTCAAAAGAAAGCCCTGCCTCTTTAACCTCCTTAATTTCTATGACAAAGTAACCAAAACAGTGGATAGCAGTTATACAGTGCATACAGTATAATCTGAATCTGACAAAGGCCTTTTACACTATTACCCATTCAGGCATTATTGACAGACTGGAAATCTGAATATAAATCCTTACATTATACAGTGAATAACTGGTCATTTGACAGAACCCATGTAGGTAGAGCCACAGGACCCACTTCTGAAAGCAAAACAGTTACTTAGTGGGGTACTACAGGGCTCACAATTGGGCTCTCTCTTGTACGGCATCTATTTTTCACACCTTCAGGTCAACATGCTTAACATACGGCTATCTAAGTCTGCAGATGACTGTAAATTGGGTGTTGTTATTCAATCTTCCATTGACTCACAATAATTCCAACATGAGTTAGACCATGTTAATAATTGGTCAGGGACAGTGGTCTCAACTAAATGTGCAAAAGTGTAGCACAGTTCATTTTGGCAGGAAAAAAAAACGTTTTCATGTGCCGTACAATGAAACACAGCACACTTTCAATCAGACACTGTTCTAAAGGATCTAGGCACCCTTACTGACAATTACTTACCATCTGACCACCATGCCTACGTAGTAGTTTGGAAAGTTTTCCATCTGGCTTACCTAATTTCCAAAGGTAATGCCACTTGATAGCTGTTGTTTAAATAAAAACTGGTTTCCCCTACTCCATTCTGTATTAAGTTTCATTTTTGCTTCTACTTCCTATGTGCGGTTCTGATGAATACATGAATAATTAATTGTTCCGGTACAAATGTACAGCTATAATTGCTTTGTGTTATCACAAGATCCATGAAATACAACAGTCTAAACTAATGTATACCCAGATGTATTAAGTTTAGATAACATTGGAATGTGGAAGTTTAGCAAAAATCACAATATTTCTGATTATAGGAGCCTAATAATTTAATATACAGCTAGGACTAATCTTCTATTCTTCCCACATGATGAGAAATGTCAAAGGTTAATGCTGTTTTTTCTAATTAAATGTACAATAAACAACTTGTATTTTTCCAACAAATTACTACAAAAGAACTTTACTAGAGTCCAGTCACCAGTCAGGCTTGCAGCCCACTTGTCTCCTAACAGAAAAAAGCCATGTCAAGCCAAACACGATGGTAAAACAACTGTTTGAATAGGCAGTGAGGTAAAATGTTACAGTATCCTGCTGGAGTTCAGTTTTTGTTACACAGCTTTGGGTTTATGTTGTCTGACAGTATAAATGAATAGTTAAAAGGAAGAAGACTTTTGAGTTATGTCTTTTTAATACACTTTAAAGTAAGTTGTTAGTATCATCAGTTCTATCAATGGTAAGTCAGCTAGTGTGATTATGCCACTTCTCTAAGAAACCTACTGTTCCACTTACGGACAACACCAGAAAGATTTTAGCCCTGAGTATACAGATCTATAAAAGTCCTCCCAACAAAGTAGCACCCTAGGATGTAAAATTGGTAAGTGGAGGAGATAAGAATGATACACATGATTATCCTTCGATTCTTCACTGAACTGGCCATTCAATGATAAAGCACGGAAAATCTCTGTGAGCGTAAATTTCCAGTAAGGAATTTTTAACAAGTCAAGTCGCTAAGTGTAAATATTCTTTCATACTGTCTATGCAGTTATATCCTAAAGATACACTTAAAAAAATTATAGACTGGCTCGATGAAAGTTTTAAGCAATGTGATATAAATCTGTCTTTTCTAAGCATAATGCAAAACAGCTACTGTGTGTAAAGCTATGTTAGGATATTTTCATTACAAGCTGCATTAACCTGTAGTTCCACCATAACCCACTGCAGTAGTCCCTGTACATGTCACTGACAGCAGGGTAAACAAGATGTCTAAGTCAGCCAGTTTGACATTCCAGATTTGCCAGGTTAGTTTGATGTCTCTCAAAAGCTATAACTGCTAATAAAGATAATGCTGATAAAAAGAGAGAGACAATACAACTATATACACAGTCTTTAAAGCATGTATCAGATTTAATACAGGGATTTAAAGACAAAATAATAAATGTTTTATACAGTTTAAAGGTAAAAGCAGATAAGTCAAAAGAAAAAGAAAAGATGAATCTTTCTCATCCTCAATCCTTGCGCCCAGCAGATGAAGGGTCCAAGTGAAGAGTTGATAAAATCAGCAAACAAAGGAGAGTACGCTTGCTGGAACTGAATTCATCCTCAAGTCTTGGTGAGTACCTCCACGAGGAGGACCCCGATTATTGTAAAATTTCACCAAGACAACACTTATGTACAGCCTGTAGTTTATGTAGCATATATGATGGGCAGAAGCAGTTTCAAAAATGAAAAAAGCCAACTGGCGCACAAGTCCCAGGATAAAATGGCGCCCAATCCTAGTAGACACACTCATGCCAGGACTGAAAAGAATGAAAACGTATAATCCTCAAGACACAGAAACATTCCTACAATGGTGTTAGGCCAGGGTCAGAGGGAGCATGCCCCCCATTGTACAGGAAGCAGCAGTCCAAAAAAGAAAAACACAAAAAACTGAGGCAAAACAAAGAATCATAAAGATGATAGAGTGGGCTACTGAGCATAAAAAAGAAATTATGTATTGTGACTATTATGCAAGAAGCCCAGAATTTCTGGCTAGAAGACATACAAAAAAGACTAAGAGTGAAATGAGAGGAAAGAAAAATACTTGCACAAGAAAAACTGTTAAAGGCTTTAAATGCAAATTTGTGTTCATTATTATAACAGATTCATAAAAAAAATTACATAGACCAAGACACCTTGGACCATTTGAAAAGAGAAATGGCTGAGGAAGTGCAAAAACAAAGAACAAAATCTAGATAGTGTTGAAATGTATAAAAAAGAAACATGGACATGGGAAAGAAAGAGAGATCTGATATAGTACAATATTTATGCAAAGAAAAAAGCCAAACTAATCAATACAAAAAAGCAGTTCCAAAGATGTTTGAAGAGAAATGCAGAGAAAGGCACCCAGATAGTTAACATTTCACAATACAAAAAAATAAGGTCACAAAGGGGCAATGTAGAACAGAGGATTAGTAAAGTAGAAGTAAAGTTAAACAAATAGAAGCTGAAATTGTGGAATACCTGCAAAGTGAAGGATTTAGTGTAGAAAGTCTAACACAGGTCATGTCACAACATTATTGAACAATGGGCCCACAAAGTAAGGCGAAACGGGAGGAAAAGGAGATATCTGAAGAAATATGGACATGGAAAAGAAAGAGATTTAATACTTATGCAAAGGAGTAAGCAAAACCAACCAGTACAAAAAAAAGCAGCACCAAAGACATTTAAAAAGAAATACAGGTAAAGGTATCAGGATATGGAAAATTTCACAATACGAAAAATAAGAAAACAAACAGGGAAGCTGAAAAGAAGATTAGTAATGGAGAACTTGAAGAAATAGAGACTAAAGTTATGGAACTACCTATGAAGTGAAGAATTTAGTGTAGAAAATGCAACTCTGGTAATATCACAACATCATAGAAAAATGAGTCCCCATACTGAGAAGAAACAGGTGGAATGGGAAGCATCTGATCAGTTTCCATATGAAGATACTTTGGAGTCTTCAGCAGGACACCAGTACAAAAGTTCGGTTCGAGTTGCACAGCAAGGAAAGAAGCAGCAAAATGGTGGCAACTCTGACGCAGTCAATGTTGTGGAGTGATAGGTCAGTGAATTCCCATACGAAACAGCAATGTATGATGCAGGATGCAGCAGAAGAGAATATGTCACAAGAAGATGTTCTGGAACTTTCTGTAGAATGCCCACAGGAAATGGAGAATAAAGAATTTGGCCTCAGTTTTGAAGAAAAAGACCTAAGGGAAGAGATGCTTAATTTAACAGAGATGGGTAGACATATTAAGATCAATGAAAGAAATAAATTACAGAAAGTCAGTAAGACCCAAAATGTTAGACATCTGATAAAACAAATGAACACAGTAATCAAGACTATGAACAGAAATTCATGTGACATAACAAAATTAATAGGATATACTGCTATGCAGCTAAATAACAGATTAAAGTCTTACCACAAAAAATACAGGGCAATAAGGGAAAGGAAGGGAAGAAACCAAATGTCATTGTGAAAGTACTGAACAGAGAAAACTATAAAGCAATTAAGGCAAGGAGTGTCACTGTTAGAAGAGTATAGAAGAGGGAACAAATCTACAAAAATACTTAGAAAGATGGATGTGATAAAAGCAACACACAGTATTAGAATAGAAGAGGATCTGTCATACACTACTACAAATAATAAAGTAAAGATATCAGCAAAAGCAGAAAAACTTTATAAATATAAAGGAAAACTACAAAATAAGTAATTCATTGACAACCCAAAAAGGTTTTATAGAGAATTGGGAAAAAAAAGCAAAAGGAATAGAAACACCATAATAAAGAAGAAATAGACACATTTTGGAAAAATATCTATGAAGACTCTGTGAAACATAACAAAAATGCCGAATGGGTAGAAGAAGCAAGACAATTAGAAGTTCAAATGTACAGTATATGAAATGGGATGAAGTAATTGCCAGATAAACTGAAACAAAATTAAGAGAAGCTCCTAACAGGAAAACTCCAGGCCCAGATGCAGTACCTAACTTCTGGCTAAAAGGATTAACATCTTTACATGAAGATTTAACACTGAATAAGAACTACTTATATATGCACCCCAAACAGACACTGACCTGGTTAACAACAGGAAAAAATATACTCCTCCTTAAGGGTGAACCTGCAACTATCCTAAAAACTAGAGACCAAAAACTTGCCTTCCACTAATGTATAAACTATATACTGGAAATAATGCTGACATAGTTTATAATCATTTAGGAAAAACCTCAGTCATGGCAACAAAACACAACAGCAACACAAGAAAGTGATATGGAACAAAGGATCATTTGTTGTTAAAGTTGTAATGGAAAATTGTAAAAAAAGGGAAGAATTTAAGTATGGCATGGATACATTATAAATAAGCATTTGACAGCATCCCACATTCACGGATAAAGAACTCCTTACAGACGTATAAGATACACCCAACATTGATCAAATACACTATAGTGACCATGAAACAGTGGCAAACCACTTTGCAGCTAAACCATGATAAAGGGCAAATTATTATCCCAGGGATAAAAATTCAAAGGGGGATATTCCAGGATGACTCTTTGTCAACACTGTTTTTTTTTTTTTTTTGTCTTGCCCTTAACTCATTAAGCTGTCACTTAGCAGAGGCACCAAGAAATATAAGTCTGGGACAGGAATGTGATATAAAGTAACTTGAGCAGTTTGGCGTGTATAAATATTTGAGAACCCACAAAGGATCGACAATAAAACAAACAAATGCAAACAAAACTCAGTAAGGAATATTTTAGAAAATTAAAACTAATACTGAAAACAGCCCTAACATCTAGAAATAAAGTCCAAGCTATAAACCAATTTGCTCTTCCTGTCCTGACTTACAGTTTTGGGGTGACTGACTGGCCCCAAAAGATATTGGCTCAGCTGGGCAGGAAAACAAGAAAAATGCTTCACGCTTAGCAAATGATATATAAAAATCAGTGCATGCCAAGACTATATATTCCTCATTCAGGAGGAGGTTTGGACCTTCTCGAAATTGATTACATGTGCATGCATGTCTGCAATTGTAGGACTGCATATATATCTGCTGACCTCACCAGATCCAGACATAGTGAAAGTTTTGAAACCTGAAGAGAATAAATCTAGGATGACCTCCCTGCTTAGTTTAGCAGAAGCATATTGGTGTCAAGCAGGAAAGGAAACCAAAAGTACAGTTTTGTACCTACCATAAATGTAGATGTTCGAAGATCCACATTGCTGCAGTCATAACCTGTGGGTAGTCCGCTGTCCTCGGTCGGCCCGAATACCAAAGTATTAGGCTGGCGTCGGTCATGGGCACTCAGATCTGACGTCAGTGCGTCCTGGTATTAAAGCGCATGACCGACGTCATATCCTCAGTCTTTTCTTGCCCCAGATGTCAGAAGGCCCTAAAAAGAAAGGCCACAGCCTAAAATAGAAAAAAACTTCCAAAACCCATGTACAAACAATATCTACAACCCAAACCAAACAACCACTCCAAACTACAGAGGGGAAGGAGGGAGGGTAAATTGGACTGCAGCAATGTGGATCTTCGAACATCTACATTTATGGTAGGTACAAAACTGTACTATGTTCTTCATCTCACATTGCTGCAGTCATAACCTGTGGGTAGAATCCCAAAGCAAAAGTAAAGGGAGGATGGCAAAATCATAAAGCATTGGGAGCTGCTAATAAGCCCTGCAAGACTGCAGTGGCAAATCCAGCCCTAGATTTGGAATAAAGAGGGAGATGGTAATGTTTAGAAAAAGTGTGCACTGAACTCCAAGTAGCTGCTTCCAAAATATCTTTGGTAGCTACCCCCCTCAAAAAAGCAGTAGAAGTGGCAGTAGCCCTAGTGGAATGAGGTCTGATTCCAGCCGGAATCTCCTTACCATGATGAGAATAACAAAAAGCAATACAATGACCAATCCACTTAGAAATAGTTTGTTTAGAAACAGGTTTCCCCTGAGAGCTCAAAGCAAAAGAAACAAATAACTGTTGAGACTGTCTGAAACTTTTAGTCCTGCTCAAATAATAACGCAACTGCCTGTGAATATCCAAAGTGTGCAAAATTTTCTCCCCTTTATTTTGGGGATCAGCATAAAAAGTAGGCAAATGAATAGATTGGTTCAAGGCCACATTTGAAACCACTTTAGGCATAAAAGTAGGGTTAGTACGCAGAGATACCCTATCCTTATGAAAAATCAGGAAGGGCTCAACTGCCATGAGAGCCTGTAATTCAGATACCCTTCTAGCAGACGTAATGGCCAACAAAAAAGCAGTCTTCCAAGACAAAAACTTTAACTCAGACGTAGCTGCAGGTTCAAAAGGAGGTAAAGTAAGTTTTTCCAACACAAAATTGAGATCCCAGGAAGGAGTAGGAGCTCTACGTGGGGATGTTCTTTGCCCCTCTAAGGAATTGTTTAAACAAAGGATGAGAGAATAATGGTGGGTCACAGTCATAGTGAGCAGAAATGGCTGCAGCATGAACTTTTACAGAGGAGAAAGACAAACCTTTGTCTAATAATTCTGTAAGATATTGAAGAGAAACACTCAAATTAGGCCTGGAAACATCAAAGCTCTTTGTTGTGCTCCAAATAAAAAATCTCCTCCATTTATCAGCATAAACTTTCCTTGTACTAGGCCTTCTGGCCTCCAAAATAACATTCAAAACTTGTTGAGGAAGCTTCGACCCTCCAGGTTCTAGAACAGAATATGCCAGGCTGTTAGATGCAGGGACTGAATCCTGACATTGAGGAAATGATTGCCCGCCTGAGTCAAAAGGTGTGGAATTGAAGGCAAAGGCCAAGGAGGCTCCCGTACTAAACTCCTCAGCAGAGGGTACCAGTGCTGTCGAGGCCAATCTGGAGCTATTAGAATCATGGAGGGCTTGTCTTGTCTGACCTTCAAGAGCACCTTGGGAAGGAGAGGCAGAGGAGGAAAGGCATAGACGTGAAGATTGCTCCAACTGAATGATAGAGCATCCACTTTCCAAGCTGTGGGATGAAACATCTTTGTGCAAAACTTTGGCAACTGGAAATTTAGTGGAGAAGCGAACAGATCTATGTCTGGAGTCCCCCATATCACTGTCAACTGTCGAAATACATGAGGATCCAACTTCCACTCGTGGGGATCCACCATCTGTCTGCTCAAAACATCTGCTAAGGAGTTCTGTGCTCCTGGCAGAAACCTTGCCTGAAGAGTGAGGTGCAAACTGAGAGCAGTCTCCCACAGAATCATAGCTTGTCTGCAAAGAGGGTACGAATGGGTTCCCCCTTGCTTGTTGATGTACCACATGACAGTTGTGTTGTCTGTTTGAATCAACACTCGTCCCGGGTGAAGTAAATTCCTGAAAGCCATCAATGCAAATTGGACTGCTAACATCTCCTTCAAGTTGATATGTAAATGTTGAAGTCTGGCAGGCCACGTGTCTTGAACCCACTTTCCATTGAGGTGTGCTCCCCAAGCCTTGTCCGTGGCATCTGTCGTTAAGATCTGACTCGCCTCTGGTCGGGTCACAGAGAGTCCCTTGTTTAGGTGACATTCCTGAGCCCACCACAAAAATTCCTTTTGAATGCAAGGTATTATTTGAATGACAGTGTCCAGATCGTGGCAGTGTTGTGTCCATACATTTTTGAGATACCATTGTAGCTTCCTCATATGCAGTTTGGCATTGGGAAGCACCAGAATACAAGATGCCATGAACCCCAAGGCTTGAAGGACTGTCCTTGCAGTCAGCCTGGACCGTAGAGACAATTGCTGGAAGTAAAGTGTAAGGTTCCTTTGCTTGTCCGGGGTCAAAAAGCCATCTGGGAAGCTGTATTCAGTCTCACACCCAGAAAGCACATTTCCTGAGAGGGTACTAGACTGGACTTTGTTTCGTTCACAGAATACCCTAGGCACCTTAACACTGCCATAACATACTGTAGATGGTGAAGAAGCTTGTTTTCGTTCTGAGCAAGAATCAGGCAATCGTCCAAATAAGGATAAATTTGTATTCCTCTTAACCTTAAGAAGGCTATCACCGGAGCCAGAACCTTTGCGAACACCCTGGGCGCAGTAGATAAGCCAAAGGGCAATGCAGAGAACTGATAATGTAAAGTCCCAGCCCAAAAACGCAGGAATCTCCTGCAACTGGGTCTGATAGGAACATGAAGATAAGCCTCTTTGAGATGCAGAGTTACCATCCAGTGATCTTTGCCCAACAGAGGCAGAAGTTGTTGCAACGTCAACATTTTGAATTTTGGAATGTCCAGGTATGTGTTGAGGATAGATAAATCCAAAATTGGTCTCCAAGTGTTTCCCTTCTTTGGTACCAGAAACAGGCGAGAATAAAATCCTAGGCCCACTTCTGACATAGGGATCTGCTGTATAGCCCCCATTTGAAGAAGTAAAGAAATCTGTTTGTGAGCCTCTACTCTTTGCTGAGGAGGAACGTCTGGCATGCCTTTGAAAGGAGGCAATGTGTGGAAATAAAACTTGTAGCCTCGGTTTATAATGTCCAATACCCATTTGTCCTGGGTGACTAAAAGCCAGTTTTGCTTGAAAAGTGCTAACTTTCCTCCCAAAGGAGCTGCCAGACAGGAGGGATCTGGCAGCTGAAGATGCAGGTCATTGGGCCTGTTTACGAAAGGACTGGCCCCTGCCCTCACTTGTAGATTGTGCAGGGGAACTCCACGTTCTAGGCCTGAAAGAACCCTGAGCTCTGCCCCTACCACGTCTAGATCTGCCCCTAGACTGTATATCAGAAGAAGGGTAAGCCCATCCCTTAGTAGGCCAATTTCTGCTAAATTTAGGGGGCTGCACCTGCAAAAAATCTTTAACAGTCTGCATAGACTTAGCCTTGTCTTCCATTTTCTTTAAGACAGACTCCACAGGAGGACCAAACAAAACTTCAGACTGTAAAGGAGCATCCAAAATTCTAGCTTTAACATGCTCTGACAAATTCTGATCCTTAAGCCAGGCGTGCCTGCGAATAACTGATCCAGTGGCAGCCACCCTGGAAGAAGCCTGTAAAGCATCGAAACCACACTGCAAAGAATGCTTACCCACCTGATCAGGGGCATGAACCAACTCCTGTAATTCCTTACACTCTGTGCCCTCTGCCAAAGCATCTACCTTAGATTTTAATTGAGTAAGGAGAAAATTCTGGTACTTTAACATATGAAACTGGCAATTCAAAGCCCTCATTGCTAGAGTGGAAGAGGTGTACACTTTTTTACCCCACCTATCCAAAGCTCTAGAATCTTTATCCAAAGGAACTGGATTCTTAACAACAGAAGCCCTGACACCCTTAGGTCCCTAACTAATAGTTTCTGGGTCAGCCCTTGGGCTCTTATACAGATATTTATGAACCTCAGGCACTCTGTAATACCTATCTGGTTTAACTGGCGCAGGAGGCAAAGAGTCTGGATTAAGGGAAGCCTCAGAGAAAACATCCTGAACAACATCCAAAACAGGGGGTATAGCTAAGGGCCGATGTTGTGGCAAAAACAAAAATTCCCTAAGCCTCTTACGGGAATCCGAGAAATCCTGACCTTCCCATTTAAAATGCTCCTTCATAGAATGCAAGGTTTCTGAGAAGGAAAAATCCTCTGGAGGAGAAGCAGAAGGACTGGAATCCTCTGCGTCCGAATCTGAATAAGGAGGAAAATCCTGAGTGTCTTCAGCCGAAGACTCTGAGTAATCTGAAGCCTGTTCCAAACTTTCCACCTCTGGCCCCACCCTAGGCCTCTTATCTGGAGGGGGCATAGAACCCCTGATTAAGGAAATTAAATCTTCTGCCATTTTAAGCATGTGTTTTTTAGGCACAGAGCCTGAAGAACTAGGACTGACACCTGAGGAAGGCAAACCAGGCCTGCCCTTAGAAGGTACCTTAGAGACTGAAGGAGAAGGCCTAACCACCTTAGGCAAAGAAGGAAGTACAGCAACCTGAGAGGCCCCCTCAGCCTGACCTGACTCCTGAGAGGCCACATCTTGCAAAATTAACGTCTCCCCCTGAGACTCAGCTGAAACCTCGGCTGGATCTACAGATTCCAGCGTAGTTTCTAAAGAACCGGTGTCTGGAATGGACGACTCATCCTGCTTGGACCTTAACGATTTTTCCTTGCGCTTCTTAGCAGAAGCGGGCGTCGGAGGATCCGACGGCATATTGTAATTACACCGCTTACCAAAGACAAGCCTAGCGCAATCTAACCTACGTTTAATGGTGCGCTTATTAAACCTAGCACAAAAGCGACACCCGACTACGTCGTGCTCAGGCCCCAAACAAGGAATACAGAGAGAGTGGTAATCCCTATGCGGTATCTGTTTCCCACAAGAAATACAATTATTCACTTTTTCTGACATCCGGAATTAACTGAGGCAAGAAAAAACAAAAATATTCCCCAACGGGGTACTTAGCCCAACTTGGTTTCGGTCTGAAACTCAAAATACGAAAATTTCAGAACGCCGAATTGCACTTGCAAACGCTGCTTCTGCTTCGGACCATGCGGCAAAAAAGACTGAGGATATGACGTCGGTCATGCGCTTTAATACCAGGACACACTGACGTCAGATCTGAGCGCCCATGACCGACGCCAGCCTAATACTTTGGTATTCGGGCCGACCGAGGACAGTGGACTACCCACAGGTTATGACTGCAGCAATGTGAGATGAAGAACATCTAGAAGTAGAGAAAACACAGGCAACAACTGAATGTGCCAAAAAAAAAAAAACAAAGGAAGGAATATAAGGAGAAGGATCAAATGATTAGGAAAGAAATGTCGAAAAGGTATAAATACAGTTGTAAGTACAGAAAATTCCTCAAACAACCTCATGTCAGTCAGGATCTGACGCAGGAATGGTTAAAGAGGGGTGAATTTAAACCAAAAGATGAAAGGTTAATATTAGCAGGCCAGGATAATTAACTTTGTAAACATTGGTTTACAAAGTCCAGTGTACATGTGGGAGAAATAGATAAATGCAGGCTCTGTAAAACAGAAGGCATCTTGATGCTGGCTGTGATACACTAATGGCAGAGGGCCTGTACACTGAAAGGCATAATAATGTGGCAAGACTGTTGTATTTGGGATTGTGCAGACATTACGGAAATTGCTACACCCAGTGATTCCAGTGTCTTATATACAGAGAGATACAAAGTCATAAAATACCAAGATCTGCAGGCAGAAACAAGGGCAATGTGAAAGAAGGATACCCAGACAGTTCCAATAGCAGTAGGGGTAATGGGTCGCATAAAGAAAGAATTTACAGTCTTATTTAGATATGCTACCCATGCATATGACTCCCTATGAATTGCAGAAGGAGTTCATTCTGGTCACATTGAGGGGTCTGTAAGTAGCACTTTGGCTAACATCAAAGACTGAAACACTACTAATTTCACAAACTTTAATCATACCTTGACTTAGGATTGGGGTCCATTCTCATCATGATATTAGAAACCCAAAACAATTGGAGAAATTAGATAGAATATCTTCATAGGTTCATAGGTTTATACTAGGCTATCTGCCCTAAGGCATTTATAAGCCAAGCCCAAAGTTTTGTGGCTTACGCCACCCCTTATATGAAAAAATACTGTGCCCATTAGTTTGTTGTGCCTCTGTTCAGCAGTGACACAGAGATGATTCCCGGGGTAAACCTACGATCTCCCATCCACAGGTCAAGATTTCTCTTGAACAGAGCCAGCGAGGTGCTCTGCCTCACATGGACCGGGATTTTATTCCACAGCATAGGGAGTCTCTGAGTGATAAATCTATCCCTCCAGCACATCCTATTTATATCCGTGCTAAGGTTTAAGTCGCTTGCTCTAGTGGTTTTGGTGGATTTGGATTTTTTGAGGTGCAGCATGTCCATTAATTCCGGGTTGGACATGGCCTTGTATGTCAGGCACGCCACCTCTGAGCAGACGGTATGCGACTGAATAGAGCTGGAGTTTCTTCAATCTGGCAGCATATGACAGATTTTGGAGTCCCTTTATCCTTTTGGTGAGGAACTTTTGGGGTCTCTCCAATTGCTGCAGATGTCGGGTGAGATACATCCCGAATGGGGCATTGTACTCGATCATTGGTCTGATAAGTGAAGAGTACAGGGGAACAATGACCTCACTAGATCTGGATGTGAATCCCTTCATGATCAGGTGGGCAATGTAGAAGGTCTTTCTAACCACTTTAGCAACGTGAGTGTCAAAAGAAAGGCAACTGTCAACCTGGGTCCCCAGGTCCCTGATAACCTCTTCTGTGCTTAGTGGATTGCCACCTATATGGTAGCTTGGGGTTACCTTGTTCTTCCCGAAGGGTATGACTATACATTTTTTGGCGTTTAACTTCAGGCCATGGCTCTGGCACCAGCTATCTGTTTCCGTGAGTCCCTTCTGAAGGATATCCATGTCCGATGCACTTTCCACTATGGCGCCCAGTTTGCAGTCATCTGCAAACTTAGTCAGCCAAAGTCCTCCCATGTTGGCCTGTACTTCTGAGAAGTAGATGACGAACAATAGGGGGCCAAGGACCGAGCCCTGTGGGACACCACTTGTGACCGGCTTGGAGTCTGACATAGCGCCAGCAACTCTAACCCTGTGGGTTCTGTCCTTAAGCCAGTTTGCAACCCATCTTGTGACATATGGGTTTACATTTAAGCTGGTAAGTTTTTCTACAATACCCGAGTGGGGTATTGTGTCGAAAGCCTTTGCAAGGTCAAGGTAGGCCATATGGACTGCCTTTCCCTCATCAATGGCCTTGGTGACTGTTTCGAAGAAGTCGACCAAGTTCAAAAGGCATGATCTGCCCTTGACGAAGCCAAACTGGGTCGGGTCCAATGTCTGCAAGTCCCCTATATCTTTTCTATATCTTTTCATTCGCCATTAACAGTACTTTCAGCAGCAAAAGAGTTGTATCACAGATCAAAACCTTTACATATCGTGAAAATTTAAGTAGTGGTTTCCACTCTGACAAGTTCTGTTTGAGAAGAGGAACCAGGCAGGGGAATTGATTCTCTTTCCTCTGTTATTTGTGTTACATTCAGAACCACTTCCTCTTTGTTATTTATGTTACATTCAGAACCACTGGCAAAGAAAATAAGGGACTTATAAATTCAATTCACGGATATAATTGTTATGTTAATCAAGAAAAGTTGCCTTTAGTTGCAGATGATATTATTTTATAACTGATAAAACCAGAAAGGACACGTCAGTGTTGTGGAACATTCCAAGACACTTTCAAATCTTTTTAGGATACAAAATTAATGAATATAAAACAAAGGCAATATCCATAAACTATGCACCCATACATGAATTATTTCAGCAATACTCACACATATGGGGACATGGTAAAATGAAGTACTTAAGAGTATGGATTAAAAAGGATTCTGCTATGACAGCAAAGTATATGTGGGAAGACACTAAACAAAAGATAATACAAAAACTGAGAAAATGGAAGCTCCGTTTTACAGATATGTATAGCAAGATAGAAACAGTGAAAATGTTTTTAGTACCTTTAGCTTTACACACAAATCAGGCATATTTAGTCCCTTTACTTCTATACACAATTCGGGCCTATTTTTATCAACCAAAGGAGAAATCGTGGATAGCTATAAAGAATTGAAGGATTTTATCTGGGAAGGGAAGAGGTCAAGTGGGATAATTTGATCCTTCGTGTAGAACAAAGTGGTTTGGCATTACCTGATTTGAATGGATGTTTCATAGTTAACGCAGTTACGGCTTCTACACATAGCACAAGCAGAAAGCCACAATTGAAAGTGGAAAGGGATGATGATGAAACGGGGAAAGCTGAAGAAATAATGACTGACTGGGATTTTTGATGCAGATCCTTAAGGAGAATAACAATAACCATACAGAACATTATATTCATAAATTAGCAGAAAGTATTCTAAGAACTAAGCAGACACAGGAATGAAAAAAAGGAGATTGTATTGATAGGAATGTCTGCAATTAGGTGTACAGAGAACAGGCAGCAGAAGGCTGGATTTTACTGGAGAAAACTGGCAAAGGAACCAAAGTATTGTGAGGAAATGGAAAGGTAATAGAATGGGTAGAGGCCAAGCATTCATTTCTACTGCAGGCTAGAGATTGCCTTCCCTATCAAGAACTGATGAGTATGGGCAAAGAGAAAGAAATAGGGCAATCTTAAGTAAAAGACCAGCACCGGTAGAGTTTTCAATGGAATGTAGAACTTAAGCTGCTGTTAAAAAAAAAACAAAAAAAACAGATAATTAGTAGGGCATAAGCAATTCACAAAGAAACAATTGGGGTATATGCATTGCTCCCAAATATGCAACAAAGTCTGGAAGATTCAGGATCTTTGCTTGGATGTGTTTACACAGGTATTTTTATTCCCCAAGCAGACTCCAAAGAATTTTTCCTTAGGTAGACTGCAAGTTTTGGAGGTGTAATGGGGAAGAAAGAGGTAACTGGGAATTTATCTTTGGGAGTGTAATGAGTTGGCAGACTAAAAATTCCCTGAAGACTACTATGTCAGAAATACTGGGTGAGCAAACTGGTGTAACTAAGGAAATGAATTATTTTTTGAGCTGTGATATAGAATCGGAATTGCCTATACATAGTAAGTCAGTAAAGCCTTGCTGAGTTTAATTTTGATGACTGTCAAAAAACAATTACTAGTAAATGGAAATCAAAGCTAAACCTACTGTACTAGAAGCAATGAATATAGTAAGAGCGATAAAACAACTGGAAGTGGGATCTTTAGAAAAGAGTAGGAGCAAATTACATAATAAAATGGGAATTTTGGGAACAATACATGCAGAATAATGTTTTGGAGGAGAAATGCGGTATAGGGGAAGGCAGAAATTGAATGAGCTTTGTAATGTTTGACTGATACTGACTGGACAGATTATAAGTGATGTATAATGTTTGCAAATGAAAATATGTTAATATTGTTTGTTTTCATTTACATAAACATACGATTCCCTATGCCATAAGTGATAATTTAATAAAGATGCTTAATGTTTAGCATATCATGCCCAAATAGGATGCTAAAGGAAGTCTTTTTTAGAACATAGTTACATTCGAAGACTGGCTAGACACAACATATCAAGGGGACTGGAATAATGATTTTGAAGAATATTTTAATGCTTTTGTCCCCAAACACTTGAAAGAATACATAGAACAGCATAAGTTAGAGTTACAGATCGCTATGGAAAGCTTACAGTCTACACTACAGGCATTCACTCAGGAGATGAAGTTTAATCCATGGCTGCTTAATTTAAAATCACTAAACGTGATCATTTGTTAGAAAATGCTAGATTACACAAACAGGCATTCCAAGTAATCCATGGATATTCTAATCAAATATAGGGTTCAAACAATGCTATCTAACTAAATGTTGCAAGTAAGGCAAACTCTGTATAAGAAGTTGCACAAATAATTACTAAACAAAAACAGTTACTGAATACAGTTGAAAATGTGTGCAGGATTTTTCAACTGAGTCAGTAGACAATCCTGAACTAGTGATAGTCAGAAAGTATCCAATCCCAGAGAGACCGGTTGGAATCTCTTTGGGTATAGGTTCATAGGTAGGTACTAGTCTATTGGCCTTAGGGCCTATATAAGCCTAGCCAAAAAGATACCATAGCTTTCGCCACCCAAGAAAATTATTTTCCTGTGCCCCTGTCGAGCAGAGCCACAGAAGTTATTTCTGCAAACAGTTAGGAAATAGTAATAAACAATGTTAAAAATACGGGGAACAGAAAAACAAATAAAGGAGCATAAACATCAACCTCTAGACAAGGACTGGATTAAGACTTTTGGGGTCAAAGTTAACTACAGAAAGCCAACAGTTAACTCAGAGGGTGTAGTCAATGCACTCAAATTATACCCTAATCTGCAGCCTTTACGGTCAACAATAGATAATGTAAATCTAGTGTGGCGTGTAAAGAAATTCAAATTTAATTTTTAATATACCCCCAGTATGATACTATCATACTGGGGTGGATGTATTACATACCTTAACAGAAACAATTAATTTAGTCAACAAAGTACTTTGGAGAGATAAGACACAAGAGATGATTTGTAGTGTAATGTCTATGATTTGTTAGGATAAAAAAAACATTCCAAGCATCAGTATTGCAGCTTCAGATTTACAACAAGATCTGCTCAGATGTTATCCAGATCTATTGGCACAGAGTAAAACCGACTGCGTTCTGGTAAAAACAAAACAGAGTGCGAGTTATGGACTCACATGACAGAATGCCACCATATCAGAAAGTATGCATTTCTAAAAAAAGCAGAACATGGCATCAGAGAATGTATTAACAGTGGGAAGAACAGGGCATAATAAAACAAGATGTCAATCTATCTAATCCACCCTTGTGTCCAGTTAAGGAAAAAAATATGGAAGCTACTGCTTAGTCTTAACTTTAAGGCTAGTAAATAAATACACTACTCAGGTAGCACTTACAATAGTGCACTAGAAATGGCCACCAAACTGAGTTGCAAAAGCCAAATATTTTTAGTCACTGATTTGGCTAATGCAATTTTTGCAATTCCCATAACTAAAGATATGCTTCTGCTTATGAAGACCACCAATATTTAATGACTGTGTTATAGCAAGGGTTACAAAACAGTCCTACATTCTTCCATCAAGCCTTAGCAAGAGTGCTTGGACCACTTAATAATGGTAACAAAATTCTTCAGTACATAGATTATATATTGATATAGATAGAGAGTAAAGAAGAATATTTGCAGATACTACATTAAGTTTTTCAGGCTTTACAAAAAGCAGGTTTTAAAGTAAACCTGAAGAATGCAATTGTTAAAAGAAACATTAAAGTTTATAGGTATTATAATACAGCCTCAGATTAGACTTGCCTTCAAAGAAAGGGTGCAATGATTTTTACAGATGCCACTGCCCAACACTGCAAATGATTCACAGAAGTTCTTGGCAGTAATGAATTACAGCCAAGAATTCACAGAAGATCCATTGTATAAACTGCTTAAAGTGGATGTGGCAGAAACAGATGCTGTGCAATGGAAAGAGACAGCAGTGAAAGCAGTGCAAGATTTAAAAGCAGATGCTAGCGACAGCTACTGAATTAATCAAACCTACATTGTGTCATCC